>NC_142812.1:4896738-5196738 GCF_049724085.1 Artemia sp. Qi Xiang Cuo | reverse complement strand
ACTTCTTCCCTTGGGGTATTTTACCTTTTCAAACAGTTCGTGGTAACGAACTGTAAGTAAGGAGCGACCCGGCTCAATGGTAACTGAAACTCTAGAAAACGAGTTTTTGATACCAATAGATACATCAAAAGAATCAAATTTCAATGCTGAATTCAAATATATAACTTTAATCAAGTTTAGAGCTACCCATCAAAATTTACGTGCCTGAGAAAATTTGGCTGATTTTCGAAAAAGGGGGAAAGACCCCCTAAGAGTTATAGAACCTTAATGAAAATTACACCATCATGTTCAGCGTATCAGAGAACCCTACTGTGGAGGTTTCAAGCTCCTATCTACAAAAATGTGTAATTTTGCATTTTTTGCCAGAAGAAAGATCACGGATGCGTGTTTATTTGTTTTTTTTTGTTTTTTTTTTCTTTTCCCAGGGGTGATCGTATCGACCCAGTGGTCCTAGAATATTGTGGGAGGGCTCATTGGAACGGAAATTAAAAGTTATAGTGCCCTTTTTAAGTGACCAAAAAAAATGGAGGGCAACTAGGCCCCCTCCCACGCTTATTTTTTTCCCAAAGTCACCTGATCAAAATTTTGAGATGGTCATTTTGTTCAGCATGGTCGAAAATATGATAAATATGTCTTTTAGGACGACTTAATCCCCCGAAGTCCCCAGGGGGAGGGCTAAAAGTTATGAACTTTACCCCATGTTAACAGATAGTATTGGTTATTGGGAAGTATACAGAAGTTTTCAGGAGGGTTATTTTCTGGTAGTGGGGGGGGGGGTCGGGGGTTATGTTGGAGGATCTATCCATGAAGGAAGTTTCATGGGGGAAGGTAAATTTCCATAAGGGGGCGCCGGACTTGCCAGCATTATTTATTGCTTATTGGGAAGTATACAGACATTTTCAGGAAGGATTTTTTTTCTGGAGGGGGCGGCTAGAGGAGGGGGTTACTCTGGAGAATTTTTCCGTGGAGAATGTTTCTTTGGGGTAATGGAGATTTCTATGAAGGGGTCGCCGGATTTCCAAGCATTATTTAAAAAACGATCAGAAATTAAATAAAAAAAACAAGTTTTTTCAACTGAAAGTAAGAAGGAACATCAGAACTTAAAACGAACAGAAATTATAACGTATGTGAGGGGGTTCTCCCTCAAGTCAATACCTCGCTCTTTGCGCTACAGTTTTTTTTAGTGCTTTCAAAAGAGCTATCTATTATAATTAAACGGCCTTTGTGTTTCAGCAGTTTGTGAATTAAAATGTTTTTAACTTTTAACGTAAAGAGCGTGGTATTGACTAAGGGGAGAACCCCCTCATATACGTAATAACATATACGTAATAAAAAAAAACAAAAAAAAACAAGCGATACGGCTCAATAGTAATCGAAACTTTTAAAAACGGAATTTTGATGTCAATAAATGTATCAAAAGAATGTGTTCATAATGCTGATTCTAAATATATAAATTTCATTAAGTTTAGTATTACTCATCAAAGGCTACGAGCCTGAGAAAATTTACTCGATTTTTTAATGAGGGGGGAAACATCCCCTACAAGTGAAAGAATTTTAAGGAAAATCACACCGTCAGATTCAGCGTATCAGAAAACCCTATTACATAGGTTTCAAGCTCATATCTGCAAAAATATGCAAATTTGTATTTTTTGCCAGAAGAAACATATACGAATATAGAAGTTAGTTACGAAAGTTAATTTGTAAATTACGTCATAACCAAATTTAGAGATATCCATTTAGCAAAAGAAAATTAAAATTTTTATGCAAATTTTGTTTACTTATTCAATGACGGTGAACCAAAATAAAAGCTGCATTAACTAAAAAACGATCAGAAATTAAATAAAAAAACAAGTTTTTTAAACTGAAAGTAAGGAGCGCCATTAAAACTTAAAACGAACAGAAATTATTCCGTATATAAAAGGGCTGTCCCCTCCTCAAGCCTCGCTCTTTACGCTAAAGTTTGACTCTGTCTCACAACTTTATTTTTTAAAACAATAAAAAACTTTAGCGTAAAGAGCGAAGCGTTGAGGAGGGGACAGCCCCTTTCATATACGGAATAATTTCTGTTCGTTTTAAGTTTTAATGGCGCTCCTTACTTTCAGTTTAAAAAACATTTTTTTTTATTCCCCAAAATAAGACAAGCTTTCTCAGGCTCGTAGCTTTTGATGGTTAACATTAAACTTGATGAATTTTATATGTTCAGAATCACTATAAAATGCCAACTATTTCGGTGTATACATTGCTACCAAAACACGGTTATCCTTTTTGTTTTTAGAGATTTGGTTACTAATAGCCCAGGTTGCTCCTTAATTTCGTTACCACGAAATTTTGATAAACAATTATGTTTTGCCACAAAAGTGAACAAAAACAACATAAGTACCATTCAAGAAGGATTGAATGCAATTCTAAGGCAAATGGAGGAAAATGGACAGGGTCATAAAATCAAAGCAATAGTGTTACCCAAGTAAAGAGGAATATGATTTCAATGTGTTTTAGTGTTTATTTTTTACCAGTCCCCTTTATACGAAAGGAGTTGTCTTAGAAACTTCAAAACCGGCTCATGTAAATAGAAGTCGAAAGTTGTGGTACCCTTTTTAGAGTCAATAGAGATTGAATGGCAACCAGTCCTCCTCCCACGCTATCCAATGACACCCAATTAAAATTCTAGTTTTTTTTTGTGGGGGGGGGATACTGAACTAAATCAAAGAACACAATGTCCGTGCAGATTGTCGTAAGGCCGTATCAGCAACATCTCAGGAAAAGTGGAGGGAATAAAGTAGAAATTTTCAGAGAATTTTGAACTCACCTGAGGATACCATTTGCATCGAGCTTGTCAAAACAGCATATTTGCAAATATCTTAGGAATTTCTAAGGACATTAGAGTAAAAATTTCAGGGTTTGTTAGGGTTTATTTGAAATTAAAATAAAAAAAACTCTATGCACCTAAATAAATAAATAAAAGGCATCTGTCCTTCCCAAACCTATTTAAGAGACGGCTGAGGGTATTACGTCAAAACTTTCAAGACATAATGAGGGGGATGGTTTCCTTAGGTTGAACAAGCCTGACGATACTATTTGCATCCAAATTGTCAAGAGACCATATTTACAATATCTTAGAAATTGCTAAGGACATTAGATAAAACATTTCAGGGTTTGTTAAGGGGTATTTGAAGCTAAATCAGAAGACACTATACACCTTAACAAATAAATAAAAGGCACCTCTCCTCCCCAAGCCTATTTCAGATACGACTGAGGATATTGCGTCAAAACTTTCAGGACATGTTGAGGGGGATAGTTTCCTTAGGTTGAACTAGCCTGAGGATACTGTATACATCCAACTTGTCAAGAGAGCATATTTACAATATCTTAGAAATGGCTAAGGACATTAGATAAAACATCTCAGGGTCTGTTAAAGGGTATTTGAAGCTAAATCAGAAGACACTATACACCTAAACAACTAAACAAAATACACATCTTCTCCCTGAACGTATGTCAGAAACGGGTGAGGGTATTCCGTCAAAACTTTCAGGGCGTGTTGAGGGGGATAGTGTACAAATAAAAAGACACTATATACATCCGGATTGTCAAAAAGGCGCATCTGCAGGATCTCAGATACACCCTCAGGAATGGCTAAGGGTATTGAATTAAAAGTTTCAGGACCTGTTGAGAGGCATGCAAAACTAGAGTAAATTGCACTATATTCATTCAGATTATTAATAGCCTAAGCAGTTTATAAGACATTTTTAATACGATCTTTTGATAATATACATGCACATAGTGGGTTTTGGTTCAGTTCAATATCCCCTTCAAATTTCACTAAGAATTCCATTCCATACCCTTAGCTCTTAATAACCCCCTCAAAATACCATGCATGATCATGGTTGCAGCGGTTGCTACAACATAGTGGAGGATAGTCTTAAGATTCAATAGTAGCACCAGAGGTAACATGCAATATTACCTTTTGGCTAGTTCAGCATCCCCCTCTGTGTGCCCCGAAAGTTTTGACGTAATACCCCAAGCCGTTCCTTGAGCATTGATGATACGCCCATGTGACAACCTTTATGCTCAAAGAGTGTTTTGATTCAGTTCAACATACCCCTCAAAAAACTCTAAGATTTTCACCTTAGTACTCTTAGCCTTAGTAACGTAGTGCTAATTACAGTAGCAGTAGTACTTTTGCTAATAGTAATAATAAAAAGAAACACTTAGTGCCTTTTTCATTAGTTCAGCACAAGACAGTATCCAGAGAGGGTTTAAGGGGTTTGACCCCCCCTCCGAAATGTTTTTCCGACTCGTAAAAATGTAACAAAAATGAATATAAACAAATTTTTGATGAATTTTTGAAATTTTTGTTTTTGTAAAACCCTCCTCCCGAAAACAATCCTTTTGTAAGACCCCCCCCCCCCAAAAAAAAAAAATCAAAAATTGTGATACGACCCTGGTTCAGTATCCCCTTCAACATGCTCTGAAAGTTTGAAATTTTTGCTGCATGTCCTTCCCAAGACATAATTGGCATGCCCTTTTGACTACCTCCATGCACAGAGTGTGTTTTGATTTAGTTTAACCTTCCCTACAACATTTCCTGGAAATTATCAGCTTAATTCTCAAAGTTTTAATAGTAGACTATAGGTAGTTGTAGTAGCAGTAGCATGTACATAATGCATGTTGGTTGATTCAACATCCGCCTCAACATGCTCTGGAAGTTTCAACTTAAAACACCAAACCGTTCCTGACACATTGTTGATATCCCTTTTAACGACATGCATTCTCATAGTGTCTTTTGATTTAGTTCAACAATCCCCCTAATATTCCTTGAAAGTTTCAGCTTAATATCCTAAGTCTTTGTAATAGTATTACTAATATCACCAGCAGTAGCAATACCGCTAGTAGAAGTAGTAATAGCATTTACACATTCCCTTTTCATTAATTCAACACCCCCCTCACAATGTCAAGTTTTTATTTAACTTTTTTTATTTAAGGCTTGTCCAAGAATCCTCAAGAGGTTTTGTCTTAAAGAGTGAGGAAAATGAACATGATTTCTTTTCTGACGAAGGCCTGGAGAGGGAGAGGAAATGGTTGAAACATTTTCGAGAAAAAAGCTTAAGCTCAAGAGCAGGATCATCGCTTGACAAAGATAATGCCTCCAGATATAGCTTTAGCTCAGACTTCACTTCAGGTGAAATTTTGGTTAATTTGCATTCTATTTTTTTTTTTATTGGATCGTTTCCTAGAATAAAGCTTTTGTTGAATCTGGAGAAGGTCCTTAAGTTAATAGAGCAATACAAGAGGTGTGTTGAAAATACTAATGATATAAAAATCAAAACTTTTATCACCCCCTGAACCTTGTCACGCATATTCATAACTGAAAACAATATTTTTACAATATAATTCTTCTAGTCCTTTATATATATATATATATATATATATATATATATATATATATATATATATATATATATATATATATATATATATTATATATATATATATATATATATATATATATATATATATATATATATATATATATATATATATATATATATATATATATATATATATATATATATATATATATATATATATATATATATATATATATATATATATATATATATATATATATATATATATATATATATATATATATATATATATATATATATATATATATATATATATATATATATATATATATATATATATATATATATATATATATATATATATATATATATATATATATATATATATATATATACTATCTTTATATGTGAGTAATAATTGTGTATTATATATTTATTCTCTTTTCTCGAAAGTGACTGCATGTTTTTTAGGAAAAATTGGTATCTAGGGATATTTTTGCATAGAAAAACCCATCCAGATAGGTCAGAAGTCTGAGAAAAATCGATAAGAGCCTAAATTTTGGTTTTTGCTTATGACGTCATGTACTCTGTAGACACATTGAATAATGATGGTGATGATGATTGAGTTTTCGATTTTGATATGGATAAGGTCATCAATACCCACCATACCTTTGCAAATAAAAAAATATGTTCTGGATTAATGGGAAGAAAAAGAAGTTTTTTCCCACCACCTGAACAATTAAAACAAGCAAAGGTTCGGCGATATGTCTTTCATAAAGACAAAAGACAAGTCAAGGCAAAACAAGAAGTTTTTGTCCTACCACCTGAAAAAATTAAATAAAACAAAGGTGGTCGTCAATGCCTTTCATATGCCTTTCATTGTAAAATGCCTTTCATTGTAAAATCAAAACATGGACTAGATAAATCGTTGGAAGAAAAAGAAGTTTTTATCCCACCATCTGAACAATTAAAACAAACAAAGGTTCGGCGATATGTCATTCATAATGACAAAAGACAAGACAAGGCAAAACAAGAAGTTTTTGTCCCACCACCTGAAAAAATTAAATAAAACAAAGGTGGTCGTCAATGCCTTTCATACATTGTAAAATCAAAACATGGGCAAAATAAATCATTGGAAGAAAAAGAAGTTTTTGTCCCACCATCTGAACAATTGAAAAAACAAAGTTTTAACGATATGTCTTTCATAGTGATAAAAGACAAGCCAAGGCCAAAGTTAGAGGTCCAATAAGAAAAAGTAATTATACAAAGGCATCACTTCTAATTTAAGGTGCATTTGGACGTCATGACATCAAGAAAAGTCTCAAATTGTCTGCGTTTGGAAGAAGGTGCAGAGGTGACTAAGGCTAATTTAAGATACTATTTTCTTTAATTCTCAGCATAGCAGGGGCCAATGATCCAATTGGTTGGATCGGGTCAACAGCTACTGAGTAGTAGATGGTTACTGTCATGATCAGCGGAAAATAAGGTTTAGACGACGGAATTATCAGTTTAATATCAAAACAAATAAAAAATCAAATATTTAGAACTGAATATTAAACGGTGGCTCAAATCTCTTTTTCTTCTTCATCTTCGTCTCCGGACTCGTTTAGTGATTCACATTGAAAAGTAGGCATTTTTGGGGGTCAGCTCCACACTTGCATGCGCTGTCATAAAAACTTATTTTGGAGCATTTGCAGTGCGAGCCGCACCTTGTCTTGTCACAGTTGCAAAAAGAAAGCGATGCTAGCCCATGCGGGATCGCAGAAACTAGGTCTGGCTTCAGTTGATACCACACGTTAATACGGCTTCGCCACCTTGAGGCTCGTATATGGGGCCTACGTAAGCCAGATGGTATCTACTACTACAGTAGTAGTATTTTTTTTTTCCTGGTTAAAAATATTAGCTGTATAGAATATAAATACATGATTTGATTCAAAAAAGAGCGATCTGTAGTTTGGTGAGATAAAAATTATAGGTTGTTTTGAAAATATTTCAAGTAAACACCACTATTCAGAAAATTTTCTTTTTTTGGGAGGGGGGGGGAATTTTCTTGTTCAAACGCTTATATATTTTTACAGATTCAAGTCTTAACTTTGTTTTTATTAACAACATGTAAAAACATTCTGAAGGTTCGAATGATGTGCAGTTTGATTCGTTTTCATTTATTTTAATAGCTAAAAAAATAAAAAAAAGACTTGGTCATTGTAGGCTAATTTCTGAAAGCTATTCCGTTATTTAGAAAAAATAAATAGTTACTCAAGAATTAATATTTTTTGGAAAAGAGGCACATGGTTTAACCCATAATAATGAGCAAAATTCAAATAAAGCATAAAAAGTATACTTATGCAGGCAAAAATTTCAGAAAAACCGAAAAAAACTAAGAAAAAGTATATTAAAAAACCTTGTTTTTAAAATTAAATAGGGGTTAACAAAAAAAGAAAGATTTTGGGGGAAAATTAAAATACCAGGTGAAAGTAATTGATCTTAGGATTCAGAATATGTCACTAAATGTATATGTGCACTAAAAGCAATATAAGATTCCGTGCCTATTACACATCTAAGTGACGGCACTTTAAACCTTATTTTTATATGACTTTCTTATTCAAAAGAGATTTCAATTTAAAATTAAAAAAGGTTTATAAAAGTACCAACAACAGTGGAAACTGAATCTGATCGCCTAATTTGACTATGTGGAAAGTTACGCAGCCATACATATCTGAGAATATTAACCCGTTAAGTACCAGTCTCTTATTTATGGGGGGAGCTGACATTTCACCCCCAAAAAGATCCCCCCGGGGAAAATTCCCCACCCATGAAAAATTACCCTATTTTCCATGGGTGGGGAATTTTCCCCGGGGGAAATTTTTTCGGGGGTAAAAAGTCAGCTCCCACTATAAATGGGAGAGTCGGACATAATTTTAGTGCACTTGTGTTACCTGATCTGCTCCTCAAAAGCACTATTGTTTTGATTATGTAATTCAGTCAATACTGAAAGTTAGGTTTTTTCGTCATAGCTTATAGTCAGTGATCCAGGGACTGTTATCTTTCAAGGGGTGGCTCTTCGCTGCAGTTGGTTTGAGGGTGTATTCTTGGGTAATCAAGGGTGCGGATAACGAATATTGGAATGCACAAGTTCGCACGCGTGTAGAACATGGTCATTTTAGCTTACAAATTCAAATTAGGCCTATAATGACGTAATATAAACTGAAAATTTTATAAACTTGACATATTGTGAATCCTAAGAACAAGTACTTTCACCTGGTATTTTAACTTTCCTCCAAAATCTTTCTTTTTTAGTTAACACCTATTTAATTTTGAAAACAAGGCTTTTTTAATATACTTTTTCTTAGTTTTTTCGGGTTTTCTGGAATTGTTGCCTACATAAGTATATTTTTGATGCTATATTTGAATTCTGCTCATTATTATGAGTCAAACCATGTGCCTCTTTTCCAAAAAATCTTAATTCCTGAGCAACTATTTTTTTTTTTCTAAATAACGGAATAGCTTTCAGAAATTAGCCTACAATGACCAAGTATTTTCTTTTTATTTATTTAGCTATTAAAAAAAATTGAAAACTATTCAAACTGCATATCATTCAAACCTTCAGAATGCTTTTACATGCTGTTAATAAAAACAAAGTCGAGAATTGAATCTGTAAGAATATACAAGCGTTTGAACAAGAAAATCCCCCCCCCCCAAAAAAAAGAAAATTTTTTTGAATAGTGGAGTTCTACCCGAAATAGTTTGAAGACAACCGATAATTTTTATCTCACCAAACAATAGATCACTCTTTTTTTAATCAAATCGTGCATTTACATTATTCACAACAAGTATTTTTAACCAGGAAAAAAAACTACTACTAATGTAGTAGTAGATACCATCTGACATACGTAGGCTAATATACGAGCCTCAAGGTGGCGAAGCCGTGTGAACGTGTGGTGCAGAGGTGACTAAGGCTAATTTAAGATACTATTTTCTTTAATTCTCAGCATAGCAGAGGCCACTGATCCAATTGGTTGGATCGGGTCAACGGCTACTGAGTAGTAGATGGTAACTGTTATGATCAGCGGAAAGTAAGATTTAGACGACTGCATTAGCAGTTTAATAACAAAACAAATAGAAAAAAAAATCAAATATCTAAAACTGAATATGAAACGGTGGCTCAAATCTCTTTTTCTTCTTCATCTTCGTCTTTGGTCTCATTCTGATTTACATCGGAAAGTAGGCATTTTTTGGGGTCAGATCCACACTTGCATGAGTTGTTACAGAAACCTATTTTGGAGCATTTGCAGCGCAAGCCGCACCTCGTCTTGTCACAGTTGCAAAAAGAAAGCGATGCTAGCCCATGCGGCATCGCAGAAACTAGGTCTGGCTTCAGTTCATGATCATCAATTCTCCAGCCCATATTGGCAGCCTGAGCTAAATAAATACGGGGCTTGTGGCTTAGGATCCAAATCATTGACTGGAACATGTACCTTTTCAAATGAAGCAGAAACAAGATATCAGTTGGTGGTAAACGCTACAAATCCTCCAATCTTGGGTACAAATGTGCTCAAAGGTCATTCAGACTATTGAAATTAGTCGCACTTCTGCCATACACTGTAACCACAAGCTGCTTACAGACGTTGACTAAACCATCACTTTGCACAGATGATGACTTCTCTGCAAGGGCTCGAACTTCATCAACTAAAGACCCCAACAAAGTTTCCAAAGACTTCGCACATAGAACAAAGCTGACCTTTCCAATTCTATACAGAAGGCTTGTTGTGTCACATCCGCTCAAGCTGTGGACAAGCGAGAAGGCGTAGTAAAATTTTTCTCCTAGTTTTTGTTCTACCGTATGAATAGGTATGCAGTAGGACGGAAACTTAACCCACAGCTGCTTGTAGCCGAGACTAGCTAGAAACTGGAAGTAGTATGCAGCTAGTAAGACGATATCAGTATCTTTGGCTTGTACAATCACAAGTGTCCTCTTTCGTCTTGCGGAAACTGCTGTGTGGTATAACACCCGAATGTCTGCTTCCTCATGACCAGACGAGAGACCGTCATCAACGGAGCCTCCATGGGGCGAAATAGTAACAGCTCTATTTCAACTCTTGAAACCTCCAGCGAGATGAATCATCAGACAGGTCCAAATTTTGTACTCCCAGACCTCGAATAGAGCGTTCAAGAGTCGACCTTTGTCTGAGCAACTACTGAGAATCCTATCCCAGAGTGTTGCAACTTTGCTGGAGGAAGTGAACGGGCTGGAAATATTTACTCTAGGATTTTCTCTTCTTTCTCGACAGCCAGAGGCTTCTTTGAGGTTGAACGAGTAGTCATCACGGGTTTTTATCATCACTAAGACCGTCCTACCTGTCACCAACCAAATGGATAGACCGACAAGCTTCGAGTATGTTCCCAAAAATCCCATGGTAAACTCTTATTCCAAAATCTGCTAGTGTCTAATTTTGTTCTGGTTGATAACACCTTATGACACTCATGACATCAACTATATAATCAGATCAAGGAGAGTCTTCGAAAAGCGTATGTCGAATCATTTTTAGCCATAACTGCAAGCCAGACTGTTGCAGAATTAAGTTCAAGGCTGTTGACTTTGTACCAGTACGTAGCTGAGGCTCCCTACGACTTGATGATAATACTGCAAGCGAGGCAGGATATGGCTGTAGCTCTTACTTCAGAAGCTCACAGAGGGACGAAGTTTGTGTTGAATTTGCAAGATGCAGAGCTCGTTTAAGCAGCTCAGTTTACCCAAAATCTTTTTTGTGGCTGTTTTTTTTTCCTTTTTTGGCAACAGAAGCGAAACTTTGCACTATGCCAACATTTACTTTCGTGGATATCCCTTCGAGATATGAGCTCATGGCTTCGAAACCAATATCTCGGAAGTTCAGCAGACTATTTGCTACGGCTTCTGGAGCTCTATTCCCTGTCATAAAGTTGGGCAGCTCTGTTCTCGTTGTCTTGAATTACCAAGTCCATAACACGATTTCTGTCTTTTATTGTCAGATTCGTAAACGCGGTGGTATCTTCATGATGCTTCATTGCCTCGTCATCCATATTCAGGTTTGCTTTCAGCGTTCTGGTGACTGCTGCAAGAAAGGGGACAGTAGCCAGATACCAATCCCTGGCATTTTCATTCGTTGTCGCACCAACGATACCAGAAACTTCTGATGAACTTTGATGTCCAGATTCACGGTCGACTCTAAAGTCAGATCGCATGCAATGCTACAAAACGGCTTGGTTGTTTTCCTAACAACAAAATTGCCACTCACAAACTCTCTGTGAGCTTCTGGTACTTTTTCAGACAGGCGTAGCATTTCTTCTAGGTAGTTAAGCGCAGCTGCGGCGTATTTATCGTTTCCTCATGCGAAGAAAATCGGAATTCTCACTCTTATGCCGTTTAAGTGTGTTCCCCAGTCTACAGCTCTTTCAGCGTGAAGGTAGTCCTCTCCGGTACGGATAAGATCTAAATAGTTGATCCAGGAGCTATGATTTCTTACGGTAGATCTGGACTCGTTGTACTTCGAGAAAAGCGGAACAATGCTGTCCAATGAATCTCCTGTCTGTTTACATGTTTCAGAACTAGTTTTACCAACATGGTGTGCCTCATGCAAGATAACTGACACCCCCTAAAATCATTGTTGCCAGAATCCTTACCTTCAGCTATATCAGATAAATATCCTAAATCCTTACCTTTTATGTCGTAGTTTTCAGTACTTTATGCAATAGTCAGTGATCCAAGGCTCGCTATTGTTCAGAAAGGGGATGGGGTGGCTCACACCAGCCGGAATTAGTTTGAGTACGGATTCTGGGGTAATCTAAGGTGCTTAAAACGAATATCGGGGTGTATATGCTCGCACTAATGTAGTACTTGACGATTTTAGCCTATAAAGGAGAAATTAGCCTTTTATGGCTTAGTACTTTTCAACTAAAACGCGATATGTAAGATGCTTGGCTTTTTTTATTACTGTGGAAATCAAATTCGCGCATGCGATCGCAGAACGAGGCGTCTGCTGTTTTTTTTCCTGGTTAAAAATATTAGTTGTATAGAATGTAAAGACATTATTTCATTTAGAAAAGAGCGATCTATTGTTTGGTGAGATAAAAATTATAGGTTGTGTTAAAAAAATATTCCGAGTAAAACGCCACTATTCAGAAAATTTTCTTTTTTTGGGGGGGGGGGGGTGGGGGAAATTTTCTTGTTCAAATGTTTATATATTCTTGCAGATTCAAGTCTCGACTTTGTTTTTATTAACAACGTGTAAAAGACATTCTGACTGTTTGAATGATGGTGCAGTTTGATTCCTTTTCATTTTTTTTTTTAACAGCTAAAAAAAATTTAATAAGACCTGGTCATTGTAGGCTAATTTCAGAAATCTATGACGTTATTAAGAAAAAATAAATATTTGCTCAAGAATTAGGATTTTTTGGAAAAGAGGCACATAGTTTGACTTGTAATGACGAGCAAAATTCAAATAAAGCATAAAAAAATATACTTATTCAAGCCAAAATTTCAACACTGTTTTCAAAATTGATTAGGGGTTAACTTCAAAAATAAAGGTTGTGG
This sequence comes from Artemia sp. Qi Xiang Cuo, assembly GCF_049724085.1. Taxonomy (NCBI): domain Eukaryota; kingdom Metazoa; phylum Arthropoda; class Branchiopoda; order Anostraca; family Artemiidae; genus Artemia; species Artemia sp. Qi Xiang Cuo. Next base: position 5,183,805 of record NC_142812.1, on the reverse strand, counting down.
GGGAAAACTAAAAACATCACGCGAAAGTACTTGCTTTTCGGATTTAAAATATTGCAAGTTTATAAAGTTTTCAGTTTATTTTACCGTGTAAAAAAAAAATCAAGTGTGGTATGACGTCGTTATAGGCCAAATTTGACTTCATAGGCTAAAATGACCATGTTCTACACGCATGCGAACTTATGCACCCCAATATTCATTATCAGCGCCCCCGATTACCCTAGAATTCACCCTCAAACCAACTGCAGCTGATGTGAGCCACCCACTCCCTTTTTTTGAACGATAGCGAGCCTTGGATCACTGACTATTAGTTAAAGAACAAATAAAGTTCTACTTATGATTTTTGGGAGTCTGGACAGAAGCAATCTCTAGCATGAATAAGTACCAAGAGCCACAGATTCATCACACCGAGTCCGTTCAATAGCGGGTCAATGGACCTTAAAAAATTGAACTGGGAGTAAAAGGAAGTACATTTGGACCCTTTCAGAGTCTTAGCATGGCCAAATATCCGTGGGAAAAAGCAAAAAGTGGTTGGCTGTCGCTTCATCTTTCACAGGGAGAGGCCAAATTTTAATAGATATTGCTGGGAACTAAGAGCTATTGCTACACTTGAAATAAGCTAGGATCCTGACCCGTTTTTACCTATTTTTGGGAATGGGAGAAGAAGACTTCACTGCCTACTACTACACTATCCACCTGAACATGTGGGATTTCACCAAAAGCTCATTAGAAGTGAGAGCTAGCCATCATATTTTTGATTTTTAACTGCAAACGATCTGACATCTATAGAAGGAGGTATTCCTGACTTCTCGTCATCGGTGCATCTATTAGAAGAGGAACTCAGATTACTATGAAACTAAGTTACAAACATAGTACTTTCCTTCAGATGTTGAAATAGATAGAGGGGTAATTGAAATCGAGAGAAATTGACAAATTCAAGCCTAGTGTACAGTCTAGTGAGAAGTTCATTCCTAGTGAAAAACAATTAAATGAGATATGATAATTTTTCGTTTAGGATAGTTTTGCTATCCTTTCGCTGCTAAAATAAATGTAGGTTTTCTGTTACTATGCAGTATGTGTAGGAAACTATTTTTCCCTTACTGGTTTGAAACTTAAGAACGATTGTCTTTGGCCCAAGTGGAGTTTAATGCACAGAACTGAATGTTCCAGGTCACGGACTACCCTAAAAATGGGAATAAAAGAAGTTTTTCTCGATCAGCTCGAAACTTCTCATCTCCTCGCGCTATGTGACCCCAGCGAAGAAACAAATGCCCAAAGCTTTTTTCCCCGGCTTCTTCGTATGGAAAAGAATGGTCATAGAAAGTTGGGGGGGGGGCTCATTTTATTATAAATTGAAAGCCTTAGGGTTTTTTCTTCAGGTATATTTTAATGGAAACGAAATGATGACTGAAAAGTTTGACTTTTAAATATAAGAAAGGTACCTAAGCTACACCCCTCCCTAACCCAATTGTGCTGTTTGAGAGCAGCCTCTAGATTTAAGAAAACGGTTCCTCTTAAATGTACTACAGTAGTGATTAAATGACTACAGTCTTAAATGTTCTAAAGTAGTGATTTAATAAACACACCCGATGCAGATTACATTGCAATGAGAGTTATTGTCAAAAAAATTTATTAAAAATTTATATCTGCAAACCAGGCATTCAATATAACACTTACGTTTCAGTTACTGTTCTTATGGGTAACAATTGTCATGGTAAGTTCAAAAGCACTGGTAAAAGGGTTTGTAAAACTTGTCACTAAAATATTTTGCAGTTAAACTTGAATGAAGGTATATTGACAATTAATGTTAGGAACCCAGGGGGGGGGTAAACAAGGATCAGTAGCTTTGGATCACACAGGGCCTTCACATATACTTTTCAAAAGAGTGGAAAAAAATAACACTGAACGGCAGAAAATTTCAAGAATTTGTTTTTTCTTGAATAAGATAATTCGCTCTAAGATAAATTTTTCTGTTCTTTTTATGATGAAAATGAAACTAAAACTCAATAAAATTTAAATTTAATTTCTTTTTTATAAAATGTTAATTAATCTAACCTATGAACTTACAAATTTATTAATTCAATCAGTTTAATAATTAGTTTTAATAATCATAATTAAACTGGATCTATTTTAGATTTGGAAGAAAAATATGACAATGACCCTGATTTTTTTGACGAATCCTCAGAAAAAGATCAAACACGGAGTGATACTGTTGCACAATTTGCAAACAGGCTGTTAAAGAGGACTTTTAGTGATAGTTATTTAAGGGTGGCAGATGAACTCGGATCTATTCCTGAAAAACCTCACCAGAAAGATATATGTATGAAAAGTGAATCAGACTTCAAAACTCTAAAGTGCCACAGCTTGGATGAAGAAGCTTTGTGCGACAGTACAGATGTTCTTGATTACCACAAGAATACGGATGATTTAATTCAAGTAAGATATTATTACTTTAATTAATATTGTTCAGTATTGGAATTATTACTGAATGATCCTACTATGTAAGTTACATTGATTTTGAGGATTATAGACAGCACAATAGCCGTGTATAAGTAAACTGCGAAATGGCTTCGATATATAATTTATTTCCTTTTATTCTCTATTCTACTTAGTTTGGTAGAACTTATCGTTTTAAGCTTCGGAGGACTTTTGTAAAATTAGAAATTGAAAACTGCACTCCCATTTTAAGAGTCAAAAGTGATTCACCCTCCCATCAAAGACATCTCATCAAAAATTTGAGATCATCATTTTGTTCAACATAGATGTAAAGTCCATTGACTATGACTCTGAAGCGAACCTGACATCCCCCCCCCTCACAGTCCCCTGGGAAAAGGTTCTGTAAGCTATACAATCTGCCTATTGTTAACATATAGGATTTACAATAGACAGCACAATAGCAACACCTAGGTAAAGAGTGATAAAGCTTCAATGTATTTAAAATATATTTTCTCCTACGCCACTTCGCATGGAAGGAGTTACCATTAAAACTTTGGAGGGGTTCATTTGATTGGGAGTTCTAGGGACCTTTAAAATGGTCAAAAATGATTGGATGGCTACCACCCCCCTACAACTCCCTTTTTACATGCCATCTCCTCAAAGATACCCGACCAATTCTTGAGATGGCCATTTTATTCAGAATAGTTGAAAGGTTCAATAACTATGCCTCCACGGATAACATGGACCCTCTTTCCCCCTCAGCCTTGAGTTTAAAATTTTGTTACGGGGAAAAGAGGGCATGTTTGATCATTTGTCTCCAAAATATAAAGGGTATTAGAAAAAAAGTTCCGGCTGATATTAAACTAGATCAAAACGCAGTATTTGCATGCAGGTAGTTGTTATGTGCATGCAGTCCATTATGTGCATGCAGGTAATGGTAAAAATGATTGGAAGGCTACCACCCCCCTACCACTCCCCTTTTACATGCCATCTCCTCAAAGATACCCGATCGATTCTTGAGATGGCCATTTTATTCAGAATAGTTGAAAGGTTCAATAACTATGCCTCCACGGATAACATGGACCCTCTTTCCCCCTCAGCCTTGAGTTTAAAATTTTGTTACGGGGAAAAGAGGGCATGTTTGATCATTTGTCTCCAAAATATAAAGGGTATTAGGGTGATAGTTCCGGGTGATATTGAACTAGATCAAACACAATATATGCATGCAGGTAGTTGTTATGTGCATCAGTGCATTATGTGCATGCAAGTAGTCTTAGAAACGGCATAGGGCACTTTTAATTTTTGAAACTTTGTTTTAGCTTTAATGTTTGAAAAATTATAAACATCCAATGTTGAGATAAATGTTAGAATCACCAAGGATACTATATACAGGCTACTACTACTATGGTTACAACTACCGCTACTATGACTCATACAACCAGGATTACTACTATAATTACTACGACTGCTACAACTACTACTACTATTACGAATATTACTACTAGCACGACTAAAATCACTAAGACTACTGCGAATACTACTACTACTATAACTGGTTCTGCTAATACTACGACTACTACTACTACTACCCAAGCAATTGATACTATTTCTACGACTTTTACAACTGCTACTACTACGGTTACTGCTACCACAGTTATTATGGCTACTGCTAGTATAACTACGAATACTTTGACTTTCAATACCACGTCTACTCTGATAGCTGGTGCTACGACCACAACTACTTGCACTATGAGTACTACTACTATTACTACAGCTTTTGCGATGACTGCTGCAATGACTACTACTACTGCAACTAATAATCCTACGACTACTACAACTGTTACTACTACGACTACTACTGCTAAGACTGTAACCACTACTACATACCATTATTACTACTACGACTACTTCTAAAAAAAACACTACTACTAAAAAAAATACTTCTACGACTATTACTACTACTACGACTTGTCCTGCTACGATCATTTTTAATACGTCTACGACTACTTATACTATTACAGCTACTTCTAATAAGATTACGACTACTATAGTTTCTACCACTACCAGTACTACTACTATCACAACTATTACTAGTGTCCTTTCAAATGGTTACTGCTACCATGACTGCTGCTACTACGACTTCTGCTACGACTAATATTCCTGATTTTGCCACTGCTGCCGCTGCAACTATCTACGACTCTAACTACCCATGTTCTAATTACTCCTTTTCTCTGTCCGTTCTTTCCCTTTCTTTTGTTTTTTTCTTTTTCAGTTCTGTTTTTTCTTTCCCTAGAAATAGTTCTTTTGCACCAGATCTATAAGCTTGTGTTCACTATTTTATAAAAGAAAACGAAAAAGAAAGTGGGCTTGTAAACACACCACAAATTTTATTTTTTCCTAACCTCTTTTCTTTCTCCTGCTAATTATCACATAGGTAAATAAATAAATAAATAAAACATGGGGGGGGGGTTTCCATAATGTTATTCCACTGCCATAAAACGTTTTGTTATTATCGAAATACTATTTAGGGGTTACTTTAACAAAAAATTTAAGGTATTTTCAGTATGTTGGAAGTATGTTTGTAGTGACGAATTGCACGATTAGTCTGATTCAAAACACTCCTTAGATTGAACAAAGGTTCAGTTGGGCTATCCAATTGGAAATCTGTGAGTATTCCGGTCTAAGTGAGATGTAGTATTCCGATCTTCTTGCTAAGAAGTTGACAGTTGGTTGGGACTCGTGGGTATGGGGGGTCTCTGATCCAAACTAGTTTTCATATCATACCCTACATATTAAGAACTGTGTTGATTGTGGCTCAATCAAGGCACATCATCCCCACCTTTCTGATTTCTGCAGGATCAGTCCACAGCTTGGAAGAGCTTTTTCTTCCACTGAGTCAGGCCTTTAATAATAATATTACTTTGTTAATTTTTGTAGCATACTATGCATCTTTGAAGTTAACAGTATTACTTAGTTAATAGTATTAATTAAATTGCATGTTTTTAATTACCCCTTAGATTGGTTGCAAGGATGATTTCATACCTCCAGAAGGAGTGGTAGTTTCTCCACGCTCTCCTAAAGTTGTCACTCCTCCTCGTATGAGACGGGGCTCAGTTTCTATTAAGAGGGCAAAGCAGCGAAGTGGGTCAAGGCCAAAACAAAGAGACCGGTCAAATAGTGTACCAGTTGCATTAGAAGCCACGCAGATTCTGCGTCTTAATTCAAAAGTATTGAAGAGCTCGAACACTACAAAACGAGTCCCCCATATTATAATCTCGCAAGAAGATGCTTTAAAAGACACAGGCTTTCATATAAATAAGAACTTTGAGAACGAAAAATGTCCGTCTCTATCAGCAGACGTTGTTGAAGGTTTCAGCTTCACATTTGCAGAAAATCTGATTGAAGGAATTCTGCGCAACCCGGAATCTCTCAGAAGCTCTACAAATAGCTTAAGCATTCCAACAAGAGTGCAGCGAAAAGGTATACTGAAGAATGGCTCATCTAACGACTCGATAAGTCGTAGTCCAACAAGCTCGATATCAGAATATTCAGCTGATGAAGAGGACAACTCAAATAATAACAACCACTTGTGCCGATATTTATCACTACCTCTTCTCACTGATGACCGTCAAAAGGCAAGTCCATAGGTCTAATTAAATGTTGCTATGAATTTTGACACTTTTCTAGCATGAACACTAACAATAAATGGAGACAAAAGCAGGGTTGTCACCACGGTGAGTTCTTAAAGGGCTACAATTGCCCAAGTTTGCGTGCTACGCAGCGATTTTTGGTGCAATAGTCCAAACTTGACATAATAGTGCTAAGACAGTGTTAATTAGAGCGCTTTCGCGCTATTTTAGCACCATTCTAGCAACCCTGAGCCCGTGCTAAAGTGCTACACACAATAAAATAGTGCTAAAAAAGTACTTTCGTGTTATAGGTCGCAACCCTGGACATAGATGCTGCTCATTACTTTGTAAGGGTTGTTATTTTCTAACCTCCCGAAGCCGGTGAGACTTTTCAGGTCCATATTTATTGTTTTTCAAAAAGCTTTATTTTGTATCCAATCTCGTTAGATCCTAAACATTATTTCTTCTTTATTGAAACTCAACTGAGTTGCAAGGCCAAAATTACTAAGAACTTTAAAAACTTATTTGCCAATTATCGAAAAATTTCAGATTTATCTCGTTCTTTTTCGCTTCTATGCATAGTTTTGTTTTCATTGAGAGTCAGCTTCGAGGCCAAACTAGGACCGAAATTGGCATTTCTTTTAAAATCCTTAATTACAACGATAAATCCTCTTTATTTTGTCCCAATGTGTTTAGCCTCTACATACTAATTTTCTAACTGAAATTCAGCCCAAAGACTAAGGCGAAAACTGGCTAGAACTTTTAAGATTCTGAATTTATATTTTATAGAGCAACATTAGTCTCGTCTAAATCTTTTTTGCTTCTGTCTTTGTTAAAACTTAGCTAAAAGGCCAGATCACCCTTTCTGATCTATTTCTGTTTAGATTTTACATAGTCTGAAGACTTGAATTATTTTTCTAATTGTATATCTCTAATCTTGTATATTTTTCTAATTTCATAGTCATTCATGGGCACTAGTAGCTTGATCTTTTCCGATTGGTGCACTAGTAATCGAGCTATCATCCTATAGAGATATCAATTTTCATGGTCTGCTGGGGGATCACCTACATGATAATTATTTGTAACAATAAAACTTCTAGGAATAACTTTCTGCGTTGTAAAAGAACTATAACGTAGTCATTAATGGCTCATTTCTGTATATGCAACCTTTATTTTATGTATAAGATATGTATCTCACCGTGAATGTCCGAGATCTGGTTGATATTGGCATTCACCAGTGAATGTCCAAAGTTCCTTTTTCTTTGCTTGGATTCAATTTGCTTTGCGAGTCAGCTTTCAGTATTATGGAAGCTATGATGGTAAAAGTTAAAGTTATGTTAGGTTAGATTATGTTAATTTAGGTTAGATTAGACTAAATTCGGTTGTAAATATCAGAAATGGGTTAAAACCTAGGCTGATCTAACCTAACCTGTCATCATCAGACCTTGCATTAAATTGAAAAAGGTGGCTGGCAACACTGACTGAATCCAAGGAGGAAAAAATGTATTTCGGGCATTCACAGGTGAATGTCGACATTCACGAATATCAAACATTCATGGTAACGCGTATACAACGTTATTAGAGAGGCTGGGGTGTCTCATTTTTGGCCAAAACAAGGCTGAAATCGGCCAGTAGTTCAACATATTTCATTATTAATTTTACAGGTCTTTACAGAAGCATCAAAATGAAAAAACGTTTGTGTTTTTCGGTTGTTTACAATGTTTATGCAGTAAAGGTGTTTGTGCAGTAAAGGCGTCATTCAGATTAAAAGTACAGTGAATGGTAAAAATCAAATTTGATACGAGTGTTTGGTCTTGTGGAAGATTTCAGGACCAAATACGTGTTAAAACATTAGGAAAACCTGGAACTCAATTTTTGATGTAAAAATCCTCAATATGCTGTTATGCAGTCTCAATCCTTGGCGACTGCTAAGTTCAAAAATAAGGTTTAATGAGTGAAAAAACACACATCGTCATAGACCGTCTTAGATAGTGTAACGTTCCCTATTGCTTTAGCAAAAGACAAAAGTGTTATTAAATGGCAGTAAGCTTGGTAAGAAACTAATTATTGAATGATTAAACTATGAAGAATATAATCTTAACATCTTTTTACCAAATCGGAATTGAAAAGAAATATATGTATTGAAAAGAAATATATATTGGTAAAAATCCAATCTAAATCTAATACTGTTACTGTTTAAACAGTACCTATATTAATTCTAGTTTAAACCCTTCAAATTATTAGTTAATTGACTTACCTACAACAATATTTTCGTACAAAAATAACTATCCTATTTTGTTATATCTACCATTTTAGGGTTGTAGACTATTCACTTCCCAATGGAATCCTTATTTTCTTCTGCTTTTGAAATTATCATTTTTATTGCGTTATTTTTTAAGGTACAGTACAAATATTAAATTCAATTGTTTGCTTCTGACGCCAAGATGGAAGCCTAATAGACTTGTCGTATGTTAAGTGCAATAAAATACTTCTGTCGAAAGATGGAGCTAAGCTTAGGGGTATTTACCCAGTCCACACCAATTGGTTAAAAAGGAAATAACATGTAATTAATACACCGAGGATGAAAAGAATTTCTATTTTTAAATTTCACAAGTAAAAAGCTTCTTCGGCTCAACGGAATTATTCACTAATTTCTTGTTCTTATGTTTTACGGTTCAGCCTGTCAACACTATGTACATAAAACTTTGCAAAAAGATTTCAGCCTTAATATTTTTGCAACAACTAAAAGAAAAATTGTGGAAAATCCCGGTTATCAGGCCCAAATAGAAGAGTTTTTCTTTGAAGAAACAAACAATGAAATCAAAATGTAAAATATCCAACCATTCCTCCAAAGTAAATAGTCCAACTATTTGTCCATATCAGTATTCACAGGTTTCTATGAAACTGAACCCTCGTTTAACTCAACCCCATTCAACGTAACCCGTTCAACGCGTCCCCTTTTTAGCTCAACTCCCATAAAAATCAATCCCCATTTAACTTATCCCCCCTCCAAAAACACTATCTGTAACAACCAAAAGAAAATCGTAGAAAATCCTGGTTTTCAGGCGCAAGTAAGAAGTATCAAGGGAATTAAAAATTTCATTTTGATGTCTTACCTACTTTAAAGATATAAGCAAAATTATGTGAGAAGCTTAAAATTCCAGCTTTTACTCCAAAGTTAATAGTCTTAACTATTGGTCTATATCAGTTTCTATTGGTTCCCCTGCAACTGAACCCTCATTTACCTTAACAAAATTCAACCCAACCTACTTCGCTCAACTTTTGGTCATCTCAACGCCTGTTAAACTCAAACCCCGTGCAGGTCAACCTCTTTATAACTCAACCCCAAAATTAGCTTAAACTGATGCATTTCAGCCTTCATTTAAATGAACCCCTTGCAAATCATCTCCATTCAGTACAACCCCCAGGCAAATCAACCATCATTTAACTCAGCCCCATTGAACTAAACCTTCTTGCAACTCATCCCCTTTAGCTTAATCTCTGCTCAACTCAACTCCTTATACATAACCTCCGTTAAACCAAACCTCCAAAAATCATTTATAGCAACCAAAAGCCAAATCGTAGAACATCCCAAATTGCAGGTACAAGTAGATCTAAGATGGATCTAGGGTATAAAAGGTATTTTAATTGTGATGCCAATCGTAATTTAAAGATACGAAGAAAAGTAACTCAAAAGTTAAAAATCCCAACTATTCCTCAAAAGTCAATAATCCAACTATTTGTCCAAATTAGAATTCGCAGATTCTTATACGTTTGAATCCTTCATCAGCTAAACCAAATTTAACTCAACCATTAATTCAACCCTTTTCTAAAACAAAACCCGTTTAAGTAAACCCCAATGCAACTTAACCCTCATTCATCTTAACGCTCATTCAACTAAACCCACCGTGCAACTCAACTCTATTCAGAAGAACCCCCATGCAAATCAAACCTCATTTAATTCAACACAATGTAATTAAACTCTTCTGTAACTCAACCCCCAATTAACTCAACCCAATTCAAATTAAGCCCAGTGCAATTCAACCTTGATACAGCTTGACTCAAGTTAAAATCTTTGCCTATTTAGCTCATTCTCCATGCAAATGAAACCACCATAAAATTCAACCCTCACTTGAGTCAACCCCCACACAACACAATCCCCGTTTGATCCAGCCCTATTTGATCCAACTCCCATTCAAAAGAGCAATTTCAGCTCATCCTCCTTAAATCAACAACCTGGAAAATATAATGCACCTAGTTTTGTTGGAACAGACAGTAGTTGGCCTGTATGAAATGGTGTTTATTCATTAGTTGATTTTTATTTAAGTGTTTTTGCTTTGTTTTTCTTTAATGCAAAACTGTTCTTCTCGAATCTAAAAAACAAACAACTATGTAGGCCTCCTGTAATATAACACAGAGAAAACCACTGTCCACATTAGCCATGAACTTAAAAGAGGTTTGAAAAAAAAAACTCTCTCATAAGAAGAACTTGCCTTTAATCGAACAGTTCGTGGTAATGAAGTGTAAAGAGCGAGGCGGCTCAATAGTGACCGAAACTCTAAAAAACGGAATTGTGATACGAATATATATATATATATATATATATATATATATATATATATATATATATATATATATATATATATATATATATATATATATATATATATATATCAAAAGAATTGGTTTATTATGCTGATTCCAATTATATAAGATTCAATAAGTTTAGTGCTACCCCTAAATAGTTACGAGGCTGAGAACATTTGCCTGATTTTTGAAAAAAAGGACGAAAACCCCCTAAAAGTCAAATAATCTTAATAAAAATCATACCATCAGATTCAGCGAATCAGAGAACCCAATTGCAGAGATTTCAAGCTCTTATCTTTGAAATGTGGAATTTGTATTTTTTGCCAGAAGAAAGATCATGGATGCATGTTTATCTTTTTTTCCAAGGATAATTTTATCGACCCAGTATTCCTAGAATGTCGGAAAAGGGCTTATTCGAACTGAAATCAAAAGATCTAGTGCCCCATTTAAGAAAACAAAAAGATTGTAGGGCAACTAGGGCCTCACGCCCTTTTCCCCCAAAATCGTCTGATAAAAATTTTGAGATTTTAATTTTGCCAATTTTTTGGGAATAGTTGAAAAGCCAATTGTTGAAAATAACTATGCCTTTGGAGGTATCATGGAGATAACCCTTCGCAGCCCTTGGGGAAAGGTCTAAGTTATAAAATTTCCTCATTGTTTACGTATAGTATTTGTCATTGGGAAGTATGCAAACATTTTTTGGGTGGGGGGGTGAATTTTCTTCTAGGGAAATTTTTCAAGGGGCTAATTTTCTATGGCGAGGGAAGTATCCGAGGTATGTACTTTTCAGGAGAAATTTTACACTGGGGGAATTTGCTGGAATTCATATACGAAATAATTTTCATTTGTCTTACTTTTCTTTGCCGATTCAATTTTACGCATGGATATGTTACGGGTAGCCATCCGGGGTAAATTTCACCAGGATTGAACGGTCTGGAGGATCTTTTCATGGAGAGGGGGGATTTTTTTTGTCTAGGTGGACCCGGATTCCCAGCATTATTTAAAAAACAACCAGAAATTAAATATAAAAAAAGTTTTTTCAACTCTTTACGCTAAAGTTTGAATTTTGTCCAAATTCTTTAAGAACGACTCCTGAAACGCAAGGGACGTTTAATTAGAACAATTAGACGCTTTTATAAAAGTACTAAAATATTTTAGCGTGAAGGACAAGGTTTTGAGGAGGGGGCAACTGCATCTACTGCTACTAAATTTAAGGGTATGAATGTGGAAAAAAAAATGTTTTTTCAACTCTTTACGCTCTTTACGCTAAGGTTTGAATTTTGTCCCAATTCTTTAAGAACGACTCCTGAAACGCAAGGGTCGTTTAATTTGAACAATTAGAAGCTTTTATAAAAGTACTAAAATATTTTAGCGGGAAGGACAAGATATTGAGGAGGGGGCAACTACACCTACTGCTACTAAATTTAAGGGTATGAATGTGAAAATTTTTGAAAATATTGAGGGGAAAGTTAAACTAAGCCAAAACATACACTTGTGCATGCAGGATGTCAAAAGGGCGTATCTCAGGAATGGCTTGATGTATCAAGTAAGACTTTTCTGCGAATGGTTGGGTGATGATCAATATAACAAAAGACAATATGTGCATGCTATTACTACTACTACTGCTACTAGTACTACTACTACTACTACTGCTAACACTGCTACTACTGCTACTACTACTACTACTACTACTACAGCCACTACTTATGCTACTACTGATACTACTACTCCAACTACTACTTATATGCAATTGTTACAAAAGGTAAAACAATTGAGGTTAAAATTTATGGAAATGTTGAGGGGGAAGCTGAACTAAATTAAACTTACTAGGGGCATACAGGTTGGCAAAAGGCATATCAGCAATGTTTTTGGAATGCCTTAGAGTATTAAGCTTAAACTTTCAGGGCATGGTCAGGGGGCAAGTCTATAACCAAAAGGCAATATGCGAAAATAACTACTGCTACTATTATTATTGCTACTTCTATTTGTACTAATACTGATCCTACAGCTGTTACTACCACTACTACCAATGCTCGTACTACCACCGTTATGACTATTAAGACTTAGGCTATGAAGGTGAAAACTTTATGGAATATTGAGGGGGGAGTTGAACTAAATCCAAACACACTGCGTCTTTTAGGAATAGTTTGGGTATTAAGCTGAAACTTACAGGGCTTGTTTTGGAGGATGTTGAAATATCCATAAAATAGCAATTGCACGCTTCTGCAACTAACACTACTCCTACTACTGTTACTTCTGCTACTGCTACTACGGCTAAAGCTTAGAGTATTATGGTGAAAATTCCAGGGAATATCCAGAGAATGTTGAACCAAATCCAAAAACTCTATGCGTATGTAGGATGTCAAACGGACTTATTAGCTATGTTTCAGAAACTACTTAGTGTATTAAGTTGAAACTTTCATTATATGCTGAGGGGGAATTTAAACTAACAAAAAGGCACGTGCTGATTGAATCTAATCAGCACCAACAGGGGTTGATTTCAATGGGGCGAGTTAGACAGGGTTAAGTTAAATAAGTTTTGAGTTAGATAGGGGTTCAGGTAAATGTGTGTTGTGTTAAACAGGGTTTGAATTAAACTGAGATTGAGTTAAACGGGGTTTGAGTTAAATTAGGGTTAAACTTAACAATGGGATATAGCTTAAATGGGGTTGAGCTGGATGATTTAAACAAGGTTTGAGTTTAAATGGGGCTGAATTGAATGGGGCTGAGTTAAGTATGGGTTGATTTAAACTAAGGTTGAATTAAATGGATGGAGCTGAACAAGGTTGAGTTAAACAGGATCGACCAATGTGCACAGAAGGTCCATCTCATCCATATCTTCCTGAAAAAGGTATTGCTGATAAAACGACAAAACAAAAAATTAGGTTTCTGCTCAGTCCACAGAATATAGCGTCTATTCCCTCTCAATACTTACCTTTGACCTAAATACTATCCATCAAGGGCTCCCAGTACAATAGGGGTGCCCAAAGCTACAAAGGCATTTAAAGGACAGCTGAGTGCCCTCAAACTATCATTGCCTTCAAATTAGCCCCTTGACCATTTGCAATTGAAAGAACCCTAAAATTTTTAGAACCATCTTTTATGTATCACCAAGCTATTTTAAAATAACTATGCTATGTCAAAAATGTCTATTGTATTTATGAATATAGATGAAATGTTTAATTGTAGTTTACATTAATTCAAGAGAAAGTCTAGTAAAATAGAATTGGATGCTATCTCAAGACATTCAGAGTGATTCTAAGTTAGAAAATCTAATATTTTTCCTTTTAAGATGAAGCCAATTGCGACTGGAAATTGGGGCTGTGGAGTTAATCAAAAAGGTGATCCTCAATTAAAGGCACTAGTGCAGTGGATAGCTGCATCCAAAACTCGTGCTCCGTACCTCATTTACTTTACCAAGAGAGATCCCTCTTTAAAACAGGTAAATAGCGTATCGAAGATTTATCCTCAAGCATGAAACAAAATGACACGGTCAATTCGTTTTCTTCCTTGAAAAACTTACACTTCTGAGAGCTCAGCAGTGGTTTTGTAGCCACCAAGTGCATTTAGTTGGATTTAATTGGTTGATCTATATTTAATGTTATTTAGCATTCAGTGAGTATTTATGATATTCAGTAGGGGTACACTTATGCAGGGGAGAGGCTTTGGAATTTACCCCTATGAAATCCTAAATTATTCCAAAATTTTTGGGTGCTTCTCAACCCAAATATTTAAATTTAATATCTTTCTTTTAAAATTGGACCCCCATCATAAAAGAAACACAAAATAAAATTTATTTTATACGTAACAGACGGTGAGTGTGTCGCCGAGATTTATTTATCTTATCCACTGAGAGTATTTATGATGATTTAGACAGTATTATTCATTTTAATCCTTAGCTCTAGAGTGTAATCCTTCAATTTTTATAAGCCAAGGAAGTGCAATCGAATACATTTTGTTTAAAAGTGATAATTTTATCAGACAAACAAGTTTACAGAATTATACTTTGACAAATCCTCTGAAAAATATTTAACAACTAATCATTACCCTTCGTAAGGTTTCTCCTTCACTACAGATTATTGAAAGCTCCACTCTTAAATCTTTCCATTGAATTTTTGATTACCTTTATATATTTCTTATTAGCCCTTCTCGAACCATTTGGTAATGATCTACTTTTTGTATAGTCCCAGGTGGATGTGGCTAAATCTATAACTTGTGGTAATATATTCTCCTTGACTCATAATAGGTACTTCTACTACACTAACAACTCACTGCAGCACCAAGCCGCCTGGAGCCAACACAACCGCGTACGCTCCTCCTCCATCCCAGTCTATATAACGCCTCTCTCTTTCCACCATACCAGGAGGTTTTTATTTCCCTTAAATCTTTCCTTGTGACATCCTCCCGCCCCATTTTTGGACGACCTAATTTTCGTTTGGCCCTAGACGGTGGGCCGACAAGGACAGTCTTTCACAATCTGTCATCCTTCATCCATAGAACGTGTCCTTGCCATCTCAACCTTTGTCTCATTTTAGCCCTAGAAAGTGGGAATTAACCAAAATTCTTGTACAGCTTACTGTTTGAGATACGGTCAGCCAGTAAGGTACCCAAGGTAATTCGCGGGCAATTTCTCTGGAAAACATCTAGAAAATCCTCCTCTATTTTTGGAAACCTTCCGAACCATTCTTGACCACTGTTATCACTGTTGCAGCCAATATTCTAATCATGGTTCGCAAACTTGTCTTCATATTTTTCCAAAATTTTTCAACTTCCAATCAGTTTAATCTCTACATGCTGCACCATGCAAAGGTAGGACCTTCGCTAAAGTTTTCTATGAGCTGAATCAAACTACTACTACTACTACTACTACTAACAACTCACCGCAGCACCAAGCCTCCTGAGGCCAACAGTGTTACGCACGCTCCTCCTCAACCCTAATCTAATCAAATCCTCCCTTTTTACACCCGCCCACGAAGTCCCCAGTTCCCTTAAATCTTTCTTTATGACGTCCTCCCACCCCAGACGGGGACGACCTGCTTTTCGTTTAGCCGTACGGGAACGACCTGCTTTTCGTTTACCGTAGTTGGTTGGCCGAAAAGAACAATCTTCGGCAATCTGTCATCCTTCATCCGCACAACGTGCCCTAGCTACCTAAAACTTTCTTTCATTATAGCCCTAGAGTGGTATTGAACCACATATGTTGTGTAGTCTATTTTTGGAAACATGATTTGTCAATCGAGTACCCACAACAGTCTGTAAATAATTCTTCTGACAAATATCTAACAAGTATTATTTTGCTTTTTGTAGCGCTCTTGCTTCAGAGCCATATTGGACCACTATCATCACTGTAGCTTCTAATATTCTCATCTAGGTTTGCAGACTAATCTTCCTATTCTTCCAAACTTTTTTTTAACTGTGAAAAAAAACACCCTGAGCCTTGGCTATTCTATTTCTAACATCTTCACTGCTCCCACCATCTCTACTAATAATACTACCAAGGTGAGTGAAGCTGCCCACCTGATCAATCTTTTCATTACCCAACGTCACCTTTTCATCTTCACTTATCCCTAGCCTTAGTGACTTAGTCTTCTTAACATTAATTTTCAAACATATCCTAGCACCCTGAACGCACATAATCTCTAAAAACTCATTCATTTTGCTGACACTTTCATCTAGGATGCTTAAATCGACATTAATTTTCAAACCTATTCTAGCACCCTGAACTCACAAAACCTCTAAAACTTCATTCATTTTGCTCACACTTTCATCTAGGATGCTTAAATCATCAGCATAACCTAAGTCCAGGAGACTTTTTCATCCCCATTTGATTCCGTGGTCTCCCATGGCCTTTCCTGTGCTCCTTAAGACAAAGTCCATCAAAATAATCCATATAAAGGGGGATAGAACACAACCCTGCTTAACTCCTGATTTAATACAAAACCAGCTGCTAACCTCATTTCCTACCTTAACTGCAGCAGTATTATTCTCGTACATAGCACTAATCACTTTAATTTGTTTGTCTGGTATACCATACAAGGATAAAACCTTTACTAAAGCTCTTCTATCAACAGAATCGAACGCTTGCTAATAATCTATAAAACTGAGGACCAAAGGCGTTTGAAAACTCAGGCACTCCTCAATTATTAGCCTAAGAGTGAAAATTTGGTCGACACATCCTCTACCTTTTCTAAAACCGCACTGCTCTTCTCTTAAAACTTAGTCTACGGCATCTCTCAGTCTGAAAAGTATCATATTACTAAGTAATTTGCTACCTACAGAGACCAGACTAATGTCTCGATAATTACCACACTCACTTTTATCACATTTCTTATAAAGTGGCTTAATTAAGGTTTTCCTAAAATCGTTAGGTACTTCCCCTTTTTCAAAAATCATATTCATAATCTTCAATAACTTATTTCTAACATCAGAGCCACCATATTTAAGAAAATCATCTACCATCCTATCAGAACCTGGAGCCTTATTATTCTTTAATCCTTTTAGTACTGTTGCTAATTCCTCTTCACAAAACAAATCTTCCTTCACATCCAAAGTATCACAAACTTTTTCATTTTCCTCTATATTTTTTCCTGCAACTCTATCTCGGTTAAGCAAGTTCTCAAAATGTTCGGCCCATCTCTCTTTAGTTTTTTCCTTATCGCTAACTGCGACCCCATTCCTATCTTTAACTGGGACAAGTCCGGATTGACTACTCCCTCTCAATTTGTTGACATGCCAGTACAATATTTTACTATTATGCCGTCTTGCTGCATTTTCCAGATCCTCGGCAATTTTATCCATGGCCTCCACTTCACACCTCCTTAGTTCACATTTTAATGCTTTCTTCACTTTCTTTACATTTCTTTTGTTTTCATACGATCTATCACTCCGATAATTCTTGTACAAGTCCTTTCTCCTTTCTATTAAACATAAAGCTTTTTCACTAATATTCTTAGCTACAGTTCTAGCTTTCTTCCCAAATACACCTTCAGCAACTTCACAAATTATTTTTCTAAAATTATTCCAGCCCTCTTCCACATTATCAAATTTTAAACTCTCAAGTTTAGTACTCAACTATTCCTGGAAAGTTTCTATTAAATTATCATTCTGGAGTCTTCCAGCATCAAAACTTTCCGTGAGTTAGTTACCCTTCCGATATTTCAGCTTCAAATGAACCGTTGACACTACTGGATGGTGATCTTTTCTTTTAACATCAATAACAGCATTCCTATATACCCTAGTATCTTGTATTGATCCTGCCAGTCTTCGGTTTACTATAACGTAATCAATAAGATTTGCTGTCTTACCATCTGAATACCATGTTAACTTATGAGCCATTTTATGACCAAACACCGTATTGGTTAAAACTAGATTGTTATACCTACAAAAATGCAAAAGTCTGTATCCATAACTGTTTTCTTTTCCTACAACAGATTTACCAATGCTGGGATACCATCTATTTCTATTTCTACCGACTTGGGCGTTAAAATCTCCCAGTAATAGCATCATATTTCTACCTGGGACCCTGTCTATTTGCTCCTGTAACTGTAAGTAAAATTCATCTTAGTCACTAGTATCTCCGTCAGTCGGTTCTACAGGGGCGTATACAACTATATCTGATACCCTGAACTTTCTAGTCATAAAATGAGCAATTAGTATTCTATTATTAATACCTTCCCAGCCTAAACAAGACTTAGCAGCTTCCTTATTCATCATGAGCCCTACTCCCTGTCCATGTACCCCATCCTTCCTGCCTGAGTAAACTAATTCTATGTCACCTAATTTCAGGCTTCCTACCCCTGGGATATGAGTTTCTGAAACTCTTAATAAATCCAATTCGAATTGTCTGAATTCGTCAGTAAAAATGTCGATACGATAGTCTTTTTTTAATGTCGTAACATTCCAAGTTCCAATTTTAATGTTCTTTAAATCATTGAAATTATTTTCGCCTCAGGAAAAGCAATGATCCCAGATACCAGTGCAGGACGGGGATCACATATCTTCTCAAGTCTACACCGAAGTGCTTAAGCCGGCTTAGAACCGGTCAGCAAGAAGTCCCTGGGACCTCCATGAATGGAGGCTATGTGCAATCCTGAGCTCATCTTGGTCACAACATGGTTTTCAGCACTTGGCGATGCTCTTCTATCAACAAGACTCGAAATCCTGCACAGACAGTCTCAAGCCTATTACCCCCGACTCATTATATATTCATGCCTACAAATATTATGCTACTACGGGGAGGCAACCCATAATAGATACATTAGCTAGGAAGAGGTTTTTCAGCCCAAAGACGCCCATCAAAACATGCCAAGCCCAGAAGAATTGTCTATTAGTTAGAATCCCGTGCGAATGCTGTTTCGTTTATTAGGCTATAATTTCCTCGAGAGGCGCCACTCCTCAAGTGGGAATAGAGTTGACCGCAAGGTCTCCTGTCGTGCTGTTACCCCGAAAAGGTCGAGGCAGCCCTTTGCAGAGGCCGTTGTCCATAGATCTGGCTTTTACGCCCTGCCAGAGTTGTTCTCCTATAGAGGATCCTCCTGCGATGGTTTTCTGCATCACCAGGCAATTTAACCCATTACTGGCAGAAGGTTTGCAACTCATGGGACTTGTGGACAAACCAGTGGGCCCTTTTGAGTGTACATTTGAGGGGCCTTCTTCCTCCTCCGCCTGTATTTATGACCCCGGGCGAGGGTGCCCCAGATTCTACTATGGACCCCGGGGACAAGGCCCCTCCCCTTGGTCCGTGCCTCCTATGGAGGTACCCTACATATCTGTAGGGCGTTCCACTATCGCCATCTGGGGACACGCTGAATGGCCTGGGGGAGGCCAAAAAAAAAAACGCTTGCTCATAATCTATAAAACTGAGGACTAAAATCATTTGATGACTCCGGCCATTCTCACTTATTAATCTAAGAGAGAGAATTTGGTCAACGCATCCTTTACCCTTCCTAAAACCACACTGTTCTTCTCTTAAGACTTTGTCTACAGTATTTCTAGGTCTAAAAACTATTATCCCACTAAGTAATTTGCTTCTTACAGAGACCAGGCTAATACCTCTGTAATTACTGCACTCACTCTTATCTCCTTTCTTATTAAAGGGTTTAAATAGAGTTTTCTTAAACTCACTAGGTATATGCCCTTTTTCAAAAATCATATGCATATATTCATAATCTACTGATCTCTAACATCATAACCACCACATAAAAAAAAAACTCATTTACTACAATTTTAGAACCTGGGCCTTGTTATTTTTTAATCCTTTCATTACTGTAAATAATTTTCCTTAAAAATAAATCTTCTTTTATATCCTTTTATTCTTTCATTCTTCTTTCATTCTCTCATAGAGTGTCAGAAACTTTTTACTATTGTACAACATTTTACAACATTTTACTATTGTACCGTCACACAGTATCTTCCAAACCTTTGATAATTTTATGTATGTCCTGCACTTCACGCCTCCGTAATTCATATTCTATGCTGTCTCCACTTTCTTTACATTCCTCTTGTTTTCATATGATCTATCTCTCAGATAATTCTTGTACAGGCCCCTTCTCCTCTCTATCAAAGAGCAGACACAATCAATAGCTTCACAAAATATTTTCCGGAAATTATTCCATCAATCTTTTACATCGTCAATTTTAAACTCTATAGTCTAGTATTGATTTGTTCCTGGATATTTTCTCTCATTTTCTCTTCCTGGAGTCTACCAACGTCATAGCTTCTTGGAATGTAGTCATCCTCCCTAACTTTAAGTTAGGGAGTCAGCTGACTTTAAGTCAGCTTTAAGTTAACCCTAGACACGACTAGAGGGTCCACTTTTAACGGCTCTAGGGGTCTACCCCCCCCTCCCACAAAAAAAAACAATATCCCCCTCCCGCAGAAAATCCCCCCCGGAGAATTCCCCCTGTTAAAATACCCCCCGGAGAAAATACCCACGCAGAAAGTATCCCCCCGGTAAATACCCCTCAGGAAAATACCCCCCCCTGTGGAAAATACCCCCCCCCGCCTGTGGAAAATACCCCCCCCCCCCCGTGGAAAATACCCCCTGCGGAAAATATTCCCCTAATAAATATCCCCCCACAGAAAGTGCCCCCCAGAAAATACCCCCCGTAGAAAATAAGGCATTCAAATTTGAAAATTTTATTTGAGCTTTGTTTTTTCTTTTCCATAGGGGAAAGGAATTTTGGTACTTGTGTATTATACGCCACTCACTCAAGTTTACATTGTGTAAAAGTTGAGAAAAAACCAGTTTCTTCGTTAGTTTCTTTCAACTTAGTGTGAGACAAGAAAAAGACAAGCGACAGAATAGATGGGAAATATATAATTTGGGCTATATATTTGTACATGAGGGGGGTAAAGTATTTGGACGGTTTGAAGGCAGAAGACAATTCCTAGTTTACAATATGCAGAACAGTTGTACCTAACACATTTAGCCTGCAGACCCGCTTTACTTTATCCCCCCCCCCTAATGTGCAAATATATAGCCTAATTTTGTTTCTAAAGTAACAAAGAAACCAGTTTGTTCTCGAGTTTTACACATCGTAAACTTGAGTGAGTGGCGTTTAATACACAAGTACTGGAATTTTTCACGGAGAGAGATCCGGATTTCCCGGTATTCTTTAAAAACGATCAGAAATGAAATTAAAAAAAAACACATTTTTTTCAAAAGAAAGTTGGGAGCAACATAAAAACTTAAAACGAATAGAAATTATAAAGTATATGAAAGGGGTTGCCTCAGCCTCAATACCTGGCTCTTTAAGCTAAAGTTTTTTTTTTTATAGATTTTTAAAACAAAGCTTATTATTCTAATTAAATGGCCATTGTGTTTCAGGAATCGTTCTTACAGAATTAGGACAAAAAGTAAAATATTTAGCGTAAAGAGCAAGGTCTTGTGGAAGGGGCAACTTAATACTATAAGCCGTTGCTCTGACATTGGTGTTTATGCCTTTTTGATAACAAGTGTGCCCGTTGTGCGTTTTAATGTAGTTCAGCTTCCCCCACAACATTTCTTGAAATTTTCACCTTAATATTCCTAGCGTAAGTACTAGTTGCAATAGAAGGAGTAGTTGGAGTGGTACTAGCAGTAGTAGTATTCGTAGTAGCAGTAGTAGAAGTAGTGACAGAGGTAGCGTTAGTAGTATTAGAAGTAGCGTGCACATATTGTCCTTTTGTCAATTGATCTTCCCCTTAAGAATCCCCTGAAAGTTTCAACTTAATATCCCAAGCCATTCCTGAAATGCTCCCTTTTGACAACCTGTATGCACATATGATGTAGTGATTTTGTTCAATTTCCCACTTAATATTATCTTTTATGTTCACTTTCATACTCTTAGCCTTAGTAGTATTGATATCATAGTGGTAATAGTAACAGCAGTCGTAGTGCAATTAGTAGTACTAACAGTAATAGCACTAGTAGCAGTAGTTGTATGCACACATTCCCTTTTTGTCAATTGAATATCCCCCTCATGATGTCCTGAAAGTTTCAGCTTGATACAGTAAGCCGGTCTTAAGACACTGCCGATACGCCCTTTTGAGAAGCTGTATGTAACTAATGTGTTTAGATTTGATTCAACTTTCCCCTCAACATTTCCTCAAATTTTCAGCTCAATAGCCTCAGGCTTGCTAATAGTTGCTAATGAAGCAGTAGTTGTAATAGCAGTAGTGCTACTGGTAGTAGCAGTAACGGTAATAGCGGTAGCAGTAGTAGCAGCAGTAGTAGAAGTATTAGTAACTTCAGTAGTAGTAAGCACTCCGTGTAGACTTGAGAAGATGTGTGGGATCATTGCTTTTAGTCATGCCAAAATAATTTCAGTGTTTTAAAGAATATAAAATTGCAACTTGGAATGTTCAAATGTTAAAAAACAACTGTCATATTGACATTTTGACTGACAAATTGATACCCTTCGAACTTGACTTATTAGGAGTTTCAGAAACTTATATCCAAGTGGCAGGGAACATGAAGTTAATCGATATAGAAATTATTTACTCAGATGGGAAGGAGAGTTAAAAGTGGTGTCCGGCGTTTACCCCCCGGAAGATACCACCCACGGAAAATGCCGCCGCGCAGAAAATACCTCCCGCGTAAAATACACCCACGGAAAATATCCGTCCTTTGAGGAAAATAACCCCATTGCCAAATACCCCCGCCGAAAATACCCCACCGGAAAACACCCCCCGTGGAAAATAAGGCTTTCTAAATTTGAGAGTTTAACTTGAGTTTTTTTCGTAGGAGGAAGGAATTTTGGTACTTGTGTATTATATGCAACTCAGTCAAGTTTACTCTGTGTAAAACTCAAGAACAAGCTGATTTCTTCCTTAGTTTTTTTCAGCTTAGCGCGAGACATGACAAAGTCAAGTGACAGAATAGATGGGAAATATATAATTTGGGCCATACATTTGCATATATGGGGGGAGATAAACTATTTGGATAGTTTGAAGTCAGAAAACAATTCTTACATAATATGCAGAATAATTGTACCTAACATATTCTGCATGCAGACCCGCTTGACTTTACCCCCTCCCCCCTAATGTTTAAATATATGGCCTAAATTTTTTTCTAAAGTAACAAAGAAACCAGTTTATTCTCGAGTTTTAAACATCGTAAACTTGAGTGAGTGGCGTTTAATACACAAGTACCGGAATTTTTCACGATGAGAGAGCCGGAATTCCGGGTCTTGTGTTAAAGTATTAGTGCGTGCATACTACTACTTTTACTAATACTACTGCGACTAATGTTAGTATTACTGCTAGTTCTAATACTACTACTTCTAATACCTCTAATACTACTACTGGGACTGTTATTACAACTAAGGCTAAGGTTATGAAGGTGGAATTTCCTTCCCTAACTTTCTTCCCTTAGACACAATCAGCAACTTCACAAACTACCTTCCTAACATTATTCCATCTATCTTCCACATCGTCAAATTTTAAACTCTATAGTCTAGTATTTGTCAGTTTGTCCCTGGATATTTTCACTCAAATTCTCATCCTAGAGTCTACCAACGTCATAACTTCCTGGAATGTAGTCATCCTTCCTAGCTTTCCACTTTTAATTAACCCTAGACACTGCTAGAAGGACTACCTTTATCACTCCTTCCCACGTGAGTAAATAAATTCTATATCAACTAACTTCATGTTCGCTACCTCTTGGACATAAGTTTCTGAAACTCCTAATACGTCAAGTTTGAAGGGTGTCTATTTATTAGTCAAAATGTCGATGCAAAAGTTGTTTTTTAACGTTGCAACATTTGAATCTGTAATTTTAAATTTTGTAAAACACTGAAACTATTTTGTTCTCAGGAAAAAAAAAATAGTCCCAGAATTAGTGTGGAACTGGGACGAGCACATTTTCTCAAGTCTACACGGAGTGCTTACTACTACTGCTACTATTACTACTACGACTACAGCTACTACTAGTGCTATTACAACTACTTCTTCTTTAGCAAGTACTAATAAGCCTTAGGATACGGAGGTGAAAATCTGAGGAAATGTTGAGAAGAATGTTGAATTAAATTAAAATGCACAATGGACATACTTAGCATCAAAATGGCATAAAACGGCAATATCATCGCAATGGCTTATAGTATTCAGTTGAAAATAAAAGTGCTTGTTGAGGGGGGGTTTTAAACAGACCAGAAGGGAATATGTGCATACTACTACTTCTACTTATACTACTGCTAATTCTACTACTACTACTGCTTCTAATATCTCTAATACTGCTACTGTGACTGCTACTACAACTAAGGCTGAGGTAATGAAGCTGTAACTTCGTTTGTGAATTTTTTTTAAAAAGTAAATATTGTTTAATGCCTGAAATTATCTACATAATCTGAACCTAGGAGTGTTTTCCATCCACATTTGACTACATAGCTCTTTCAAAGCCATATGTGGTATCTGAATACTATCTGACAGTCTAGGTGTCATCATTCCGACTATGGGCTTTTGCATGGGAGAAAAAGAGGAAATTCTCCCCGCTTGTAAAATTTGTCAATAGTAGGTTACCTCATCTTCCGCAGAAAATTGAAAAAGGACGTCAATAGACGTTTTGTTTTTGATCGAACCTCCCCTTTCCTTAAATGCTTTCTCCTTCTTTTTCGGACTAAAGTTTTTTTTTATCTTTTCAACATTTAGTTTCGCATTTCTTTGTAGATCTAACATCTTTCTTTACGTAGCTTATCTTTTGATAATATTTTTGTTTTCTTTTTCCAGTTAACGGACGTAATTGAGGCTGTGTCATCTAAAGGGTGGACTGTTGGCCAACTCACTGGTGCTATATTGACATATTGCCAAACCACTATAGCATCCATTTTGGGAACGTCCCCGAGACTTCGCAGAGAGCAACAATCAGATTTATTCCAATATATTATTGGCATGCCTACAACCGAGCTTTAAGCAATATTTATAACACTAGGAAATGCATTTTTTTTTAATACAAAATTTTTCTTTGCGATGTATTGTTTCGATTTTCAAAATTAAGTAGTCTACGTAATTATATTATATGAATAAATACTAATATTCTAATAAATCAAGAAATTATTGGTTCCATTTATTATTTAGTAAATGATAAATTATCTAATATATTTGAATACTAATAAACTAAGAAATGCTAGTAAATCAACCAATTCATTAACTAATTTCATAATTAGAATTTAATTTGTTAACTTAAGGGCTTGGAACACGTAGCTGATTTCGGGAACCGATTTCAGCATCAGTGGACAAACGATAGCGGTAAGAAACATCTGTTGAAAAAAAAAAATTTATTGCGCGAGATTTTGAAAACAAAGAATCATGGACACAAATAGTCAACTGGAGTTTATTAATAGTTTCATGATTGATCTCGGCTTAATTCTCAATTTACTTCTCAGCTGAGTAGCGGGTTCTTTCACCACAGACATCTCTGGCTGACTATTTATTTGTATCCCTATTGTTTGTGATAATCATGATGAAAATTGGCGCTGATTTTGTAAATCGACGCCGAAAACTAGAAAGTTTTTCAAGCTCAAATCGACGCCGATTTATTTTAAAATCGACGCTGATTTGGAAATCAGTTCCTGAAATCAGCTACGTGTTCCCAGCCCTTTATTGAATAACTGACAAATCGGTCAATAATCTCGATTTGGTAGCTAGGTGATTTTAGAATCCAAAGGCATCTTAAGTTGGAGTAATAACTTACTATAGAGAATTGTCTCTTAAACAACAAATAACAAGTAGAACAATTGGAATTTTTTCCCATAAAACAGTGGAAATCCAAACTTCAAGTGAATATTTTGACCCTATGTTCAAGGTCCGTCCTCAGGATGCTAAAAATACGAGGATCGATTTAATCTTTTTTAGTTTTAATAGTCGTATTTTAATGTAAGTTTTTCTTTCATATTTTCACTTGAGTTATGCTAAGGACGACCCTTGGACATAGGGTCGAAACATTCACTGAAAGTTTGGATTTCCACTGCCTTATTTAGAATTTTGCCTATTGTTCTACTTGTTATTTTCGTTTATGATGGAACGGCGGTGTGGTCTTCGTCACTATTTAAGAATTGTCTCTTTTTTTTAGATATAGGCTACTATTGACTTCTATCCATATAGAGTCATGGATTTTGCAAGTAGTTATCTTAGTGATACTATGTATACCTGGACACACTAATATGTCACTAGCATTACCATATTACCATATTCATTACCATTGTACAATATTTATATAGCATAAAGATTAGTGTGAGGTATCCCTGTTTTTAGACACCTTGAAATTTCTTGTGAATCATTATTACCAAGCTACTGCATCATCTTAAGATCCAAAATGACTGCTCTGAGCACAAATGGCCTGACTAGTTTATTTGTTGTTCTATCTCTTTCAAACGAAAAAAAAGTGTATGATGTAGGTGCAAAAATACGAACTACAGCAAGAGGCAGAAAATAAAGAAAAAAGTGATTGTATTGATCCTACTTCACAAAAGGAAACTATAAACCAAAATTAGGTAATAATAAAAAAATTAAACATAATAAACAAACAAAATATAATCATTACATAATGAAAATACAGAAACAGATTTTTCTCTGCATGAAATTTAATGTTTAATAAGAAGAACGTTTAATTTGAAGAAGCTTGATTTTTGGTAGATCTCCTATTTTTTGATTAACTTGCTTATTTTGAGACGTTATATTTTGTTCCATAATACAGATATGACAAGATGGTGTGGTGTTAAAGATCTCAAACAATTAAAAATAAAAATAATATTTAGCAATCAAGTTTTGTTTTTTTAATTACCATTAAATTAACTAAAACTTCACAGTTGAAACTTTTTGCAAAAAAGAAAGTAGAAAAAATCGTCATATTTTGAAAAGTAAAAACCATCAGGTATCAAGCCATAGGCAGTGCAACATTGCTACCCGAATAAATAACGACATGGCTTCAACATGTTATTATTTATTTATTTTTTCATCTAGTCAGTTCGTATGGAAGTAGTTTTTGTAGAAACTTCGGAGTTGGCTTATTTTATTGGAAATTGAAAGTTCTGGTGTTTTTTTTTTTTTTTTTTTTTTTTTTTTTTTTTTTTTAGAAAAAGATGATTGAAAAACAGTCGGCCCCCTGCCCACGAAGAGATCAGATCATTTGAGGCAACATTTTATTCAAAATAGTCAAAAGACCCAACAAAAGTGCCTTTGGGGATCATAAAGCCCACCTTAACCCCTAGTCAGGCGACAGTATTTTTCTTTTCCAGATTCAACTTGACTGTACCAAGATGTAGACTTAATCCTTAATCTTTAAAAAGGCAATGAGTATCAACCTGAAAGTTTCAGAGAATTTTGATGGGAATCAAAATTCTCTGAAATCTCTGAATCAGTGGTTCTAGTACTAGAACCACTGATTCCGCTACTACTATGACTACTACTTTTACTGCGACTATGACTGCAAATACTTGTAACTGGACTACCTGTAACCTTGACTACTAAACTGTGACTACTTGGGACTGTGACTACTTACGTCTGCGATTTATTGTGACTTTCAGGGAATGTTGAGGAGTATTTTGAACTAAGTTAAAACCCTCTTTGTGGTAGGAGGTTGTCAAGAAGGGAATGCAGCCATATCTCAAAATGGTTGAGGGCATTAAATTGAAACTCTCATGGCTCAAACTACTAGTAATTCTGCGACTATTTGTAATTGTGACTTTGACTACTTACGACTGCAGCTACTTCTGATGGTCAATTTTACTATTTGTATTTCTGAGGACTGCACGGTCCTGATTGATACCAATTGTTACTTTGCATCTGTTGATGCTTTATTTTGTTTGTGAATGGGTTCCTTGCTTCATCGAAACTATATTACGTAGTTTATATTGTAAAAGAATTTTAGTTAGAGATTAAGTATTATTTAAACGACTTATAAATGTGGATAGCAATTGAAGTAATTATGATAATGCGATGAATAGAAACAAATTGCGGATTCTAAAGCGTAAATTATGGTGTTAAAATTTTCTTTTACATTTGTGCAAACCTATTGTCGCCTGAAAGCGGTTTTACCGAATCTGTTTTTCCAAAAAGGAATTTGAAATTTCGACATTTGTATCTCTGAATCGGCTATAGCTAGAGCGTTCATTTTTTGACCATGTAACCAACTGCAAAATGCAGGCAGTTGATACGTCTCAGAACAATGTCCATTAGACAATTCGAAAGAGATTGTCCCAACAATATTGTGCCAACAATACAAGGGCTCTAATGAGCCCTTCTCGAAGTTCCTACGACAACTCCTTCGATACGAAGTACCCTGGTCTAAACAACAACAACAACAATAAAAAAAAATCACACGTTATACCCACATCGATCTTTACTATAAAAATTTCAAGCCTTCCAATCACTTTCAACTATTAAAAAGGGCACTAGGTCTTTCGATTCCAATCGAATGAGCCCTTTTTGAGTTTCTACGACAACGCTTTTTATAAACACCTTATATGCCCCCATGGCATAAATTACAACCCTTACCCTAAGGGCTGTAAGGGTGGTTGTCATCCTTTAAGATATAATTTCCAGAACCTTTAACTACGTTAAACAAAATGACTATTTCTAAATTATGATTGTATGTCTTTGGGAAAATGGTTAGTCACTCTCCAATCACTTTTAGCTATTAAAAAAAGCACCAACCCTTTAAATTTCCAATTAAATGAGCCCTTTTGAAGTTTCTACGACAACGCTTTCAATGAAAACCTTATATGCCCCCAGGGCATAACTTACAACCCTTGCCCTGAGGGCGGGGGGGGGGCGGGTTGTCACTTTCAAAGACCTTATTTCCTGATCTTTCGACAACGTTGAACACAATGGCTATCTGAAAATTTTCATTGGATGTGTTTAGGGGAATGGTGCACGTGAAAGGGTGGTTAGTTACCCTCTAATCACTTTTGAATATTAAAAAGGGCACTAGCCCTCTCAATACCCAATTGAATGATCCCCTTTTGAAGTTTTTTCGAAAACTTTAACTATAAAAACCTTATTAGCCCCCAGGGCATAACTTACAACCTTTGCCCTGGGGGCTCTGTGGGGTTTGTCATCCTTAAATACAGAATTCCCAAAACTTTTAACTACGTTGAACAAAATGGCTATCTCTAAACTTTGATTGAATGTTTTTGGGGAAATGGTGGGCGCGGGAGGGGGGTCCATTACTCTCCACTCACTTTCGGCTATTTAAAAGGGCAATTTCAATTTCCAAACAAATGAGCCCTTTTTGACATTTCTAAAACAGCTTTTTATATAAACTTTATATGCCCCAGGGCATAACTTACAACCCTTGCACTGAGGGCTCTGAGGGGGTTATTATCCTAAAAGACCTAATTTCCAGAACTTTCGACTGCGTTTAACAAAATGGATATCTCAAAATTTTGATTTGATGTGTTTGGGGAAATGCTGGGCGTGAGAGGGGGGTTAGTTGCCCTTAAATCACTTTCGACAATTAAAAGTGCATTAGCCCCTTCAATTTCCAATTAAATGAGTCCTTTTTGATGTTTTTACAACATCGTTTTCTATAAAAACCTTACATGCCCCCAGGGCATAACTTAAAACGCTTGCCCTGAGGTTTGTGGGGGGAGGGGTTGTCATCCTTAAAGACCTAATTTCCAAAACTTTCAACTACGTAGAATAAAATGGCCATCTAAAAATTTTGATTGGACGTATTTGGGGAAAAGGTGGGCGTGAGAGGGGGGTTATTTGCCCTCAAATCACTTTCGACTATTAAAAAGGGCACTAGACCAATCGAAAGATCTCTTTTTCAAGTTTCTACGAGAAAGATTTCATTAAAAACTTATATGCCCCTGGGGCATAACTTATAACCCTTGTCCTGAAGACTGTGGGGGGAGTGTACTGCTCAAAGGTATAATTTTCTGAACATTAAACTGCGTGAAACGAAATGGCTATCTAAAAATTTTTATTGGATATGTTTGGGGAAACGGTGGGCGTGGAAGGGGTGTTAGTTGTCTTCCAATCACTTTCGACTACTAAAAAGGGCTCTAGTCATTTCAACTCCAATCGAATGATCCCTCTTTCAAGTTTCTACGACAACGCATTCTATAAAAACCTTATGTGCCCCAAGGGCACAACTTACAAACCTTGCCCTGAGGGCTGTGGGGGAGTTCCTTCCTCAAAATCATAATTTCTATCTGGAAATCAACTACACTGAACAGAATAGCTATCTAAAAAGTTTGATTGGATGTGTTTGGGGAAAAGTTGTTCTCAAATCACTTTCGACTATTAAAAAGGGCACTAGACCTTTGAGTTTCCAATCGAATGAGCCCTTTTTGAAGTTTCTACGACACAAATTTCAATAAAAACTTATATGCCCCCAGGGCATAACAAATAACCCTTGCCCTGAAGACTCTGGGGGGAGTGTCCTGCTCAAATGTATAATTTCCTGAACTTTAAACTGCGTGGAACAAAATGGCCATCTCAAAATTTTTTTTGCATGTGTTTGGGGAAATGGCGGTTGTGGAAGGGATGTTAGTTGCCTTCCAATCACTTTAGACTATTAAAAAGGGAACTAGCCAATCCAATTTCCAATCGAATGAGCCCTTTTGAAGTTCTTACGACAGAGCCTTGTATAAGAACCTTATATGACCCCGGGGCATAACTTACAACCGTTGCCCTGAGTGGTGTTGGGGGTTGTCATCCTCAAAGACGTAATTTCCAGAACTTAAAACTACGTTGAACAAAATGGCTATCTAAAAATTTTGATTGGATGTGTTTGGGGAAAAGGTGGGTGTGAGAGGGGGGTTAGTTGCCCCCCAATCACTTTTGACTATTAAAAAGAGCAATTGCCCTTCGAATTTTCAATCGAATGAGCCTTTTTATAAGTTTCTACGACAACGTCTTCTATAAAAACCTAACAGGCCCCCGGGGCATAGCTTACAACCCTTGTCCTGAAGGCTTTGGGGGAGTGTCCTCCTCAAAAACACAATTTCTATCTGGAAATTAACTACACTGAACAAAATAGCTATCTCAAAATTTTCATTGGATGTTTTTCGGGAAATGGTGGGCAAGGAAGGGGTGTTAGTTGTCTTCCAATCACTTTCGAATATTAAAAAGGGCACAAGCCCCTCCAATTTCAAATTGAATGAGCCTTTTTAAGTTTCTACGACAACTTCTTCGATACGAAGTGCCCTGCTCTAAAGGAAAAAATAATAAATAATACATTGTGCCAACATCGTTCTTATATGCCCTCAGGGCATAACTTAAAAGCCTTGCCCCTGAGGGTTGTGGGGGAGTGTCCTCCTCAAAAACATATTTTCTGTCTGGAAATCAACTACGCTGAACAAAATGGCTACCTCAAAATTTTAATTGGATGTGTTTGGAGGAATGATGGGCGTGGGGGGGGGGGGGAGTGGGGGGCTAGTTGCCCTCCAACAACTTTCGACTATTAAAAGGGCATTAGCCACTCCAATTTCCAATCGAATTAGCCCTTTTCGAAGTTTCTACGACAACTCCTTCGATACGAAGTGCCCGGGTATGGGGAAAAAAAAATAATGTATTGTGCCAAGATCGTTCTTTACTTAAGCAGCGCTATTGCGCTGCCTATGATTTGATATTATAACTAATTTAAATGGTATTTCTAGGTTGGTTATTTGTGACTGGGCCAGTCCAATCATAGGCAGCTTAATGGCGCTGCCTAAGTAAAGAACGATGTGGGCACAATGTATAGTTTATTTCTTGGTCTTAGACCAGGGCACTTCGTATTGAAAGAGTTGTCATAGAAACTTCGAAAAGGGCTCATTTGATTGGAAATTGGAGTGGCAAGTGGCCTTTTAATAGTCGAAAGTGATTGAAGGGCAACTAGCCCCCCCCCGCCCAACATTACCCCAAACACATCCAATCAAAATTTTGAGGTAGCCATTTTGTTTAAGCGTAAATGATTTCTGAATATAAAATATATTTTTGAGGAGGTCACTCCCCCATAACCCTCAGGGCAAGGGTTTTAAGTTTTGCCCTGGAGGCATATAAGAACAATGTCGGCACAATGTATTATTTATTTATTTTTTTTCCTTTAAACCAGGGCATTCCGTATCAACGAAATTGTCGTAGAAACTTCGAAAAGGGCTTATTCAATTGGAAATTGGAGTGGCTTGTGCCCTTTCTAATAGTCAAAAGTAATTGGAAGGCAACTAACACCCCCTCCACGCCCACTATATCCCGAAACACATCCCATTAAGATTTTGAGATAGCCATTTTGTTAAGCATAGTTGATTTCTAGCTAGAAAATATGTTTTGAAGGAGGTCACTCCCCCACAACCCTCAGGGCAAGGGTTATAAGTTATGTCCTGGGGGCATATAAGAACGTTGTTGGCATAATGTATTATTTATTATTTTTTTCCTTCCGACCAGGGCTCTTCGTATCGAAGAAGTTGTCGTAGAAACTTCAAAAAAGGCTGATTCAATTGGAAATAGGAGTGGCTTGTGCCCTTTTTGATAGTCGACAGTGATTGGAAGGCAACTAACAACCCTTCCACGCCCCCCATTTCCCGAACCACATCCCATAAAGAATTTGAGATGGCTATTTTGTTCAGCGTAGTTGATTTCCCGATAGAAAGTATGTTTTTGAGGAGGATGCTCCCCCACAGCCCTCAGGGCAAGGGTTGTAAGTCGTGCCCTGGGGGTATATAATGTTTTTATAGAAGGCGCTGTCGTAGAAACTTCAAAAAAGCCTCTCTCGATTGGAAATTCAAAGGGCTAGTGCCCTTTTTAACAGTCGAAAGTGATTGGAGGGCAACTAACCCCCCTCTCACGCCCACATTTTCCCCAAACACATCCAATCAAAATTTTAAGATAGCCATTTTGTTCAACGTAGTTAAAAGTTCTGGAAATAACATCTTTGAGGATGACAACCCCCCCCACAACCCTCAGGGAAAGGGTTGTAAGTTATGCTTTTGGGACATACAAGCTTCTTATAGAACGTTTTGACGTAGAAACTTCCAAAAGGGCTTATCCGAATGGAAATTGAAATGGCTCGTGCCTTTTTTAATAGACGATAGTGACTGGAAGGCAAATAACACCCCTTCCACGACCACCATTTCCCCAAACTCATCCAATCAAATTTTGAGATAGCCTTTTTGTTCCACACAGTTTCAAGTTCAGGAAATTATACCTTTGAGCAGGACACTCCCCCCACAGTCTTCAGGGCAAGGGTTATAAGTTATGCCCTGTTGGCATATAAGTTTTTAATGAATATCTTTGTCCTAAAAACTTGAAAAAGGGCTCATTCGATGGAAATTCAAAGGTCTAGTGCCCTTTTCATTAGTCGAAAGTGATTTGAGGGCAACTAACCCCCCCTGTCACGCCCCACTTTTCCCCAAACTAATCCAATCAAAATTTTGAGATAGCCATTTTGTTCAGAGTAGTTGATTTCCAGATAGAAGTTATGTTTTTGAGGAGGACACTCCCCCAAAGCCCTCAGGGCAAGGGTTGTAAGTTATGCCCTGGGGACATATAAGGTTTTTATAGAAAGCGTTGTCGTAGAAACTTTAAAAAAGGTTCATTCTATTGAAAATTAAAAGGGCTAGTGCCCTGTTTAATAGTCGAAAGCGATTGGCAGGCAACTGACCCTCCTCTCATGCCAACCTTTTCTCCAAACGCATCCAGTCAAAATTTTAAGGTAGCCATTTTGTTCAACGTAGTTTAAAGTTCTGGAAATTAGGTCTTTGACGATGACAATCCCCCCCACTGCCCTCAGGGCAAGGGTTGTAAGTTATGCCCTGGGGACGTATAAGGTTTTTATAGAACGTGTCGTCATAGAAACTTCAAAAAGGGCTCATTCGATTGGAAATTGAAATGGCTAGTGCCCTTTTTAATAGTTGAAAGTGATTAGAAGGAAACTAATACCTCTTCCACGACCACCATTTCCCCAAACTCATCCGATCAAAATTTTGAGATAGCCTTTTTGTTCCATGCAGTTTAAAGTTCAGGAAATTATACCTTTTAGCAGGACACCCCCCCCCCCAAGTCTTCAGGGCAAGGGTTATAAGTTATGCCCTGGGGGTATATAAGTTTTTATTGAAATCTTTGTCCCAGAAGCTTGAAAAAGGGCTCATTCGATTGGAAATTCAAAGGGCTAGCGCCCTTTTTAATTATCGAAAGTGATTTGAGGGCAACTAACCCCCCTCTCACGCCCACCTTTTCTCCAAACACATCCAATAAAAAATTTTAGATAGCCATTTTGTTCAGGGTCGTTAATTTCCATATAGAAATTATGTTTTTGAGGAGGACACTCTTCCACAGCCCTCAGGGCAAGGGTTTTAAGTTATGCCCTGGGAGCATATACGGTTCGTATAGAGAGGGTTGTCGTAGAAACTTCAAAATAGGCTCATTCGACTGGAAATTCAAAGGGCTTGCGCCATTTTTAATAGTAGAAAAGTGATTTGAGGGCAACTAACCCCCCTCTCACGCCCACATTTTCCCCAAACACATCTAATCAAAATTTTAAGATAGCCATTTTGTACAACGTAGCTGAAAAATCTGAAAATTAGGTATTTGAGGATGACAACCCCCCTACAGCCCTCAAAGTGAAGCTTGTAATTTATGCCTTTTGGGGCATATAAGGTTTCTATAGAACTCGTTGTCGTAGGAACTTCAAAAAAGGCTCAATCGATTGGAAATTGAAATGGCTAGTGCCCTTTATAACAGTCGAAAGTGATTGGAAGGCAACTAAAACCCCTTTCCATGCCCAACATTTCCCCAAAAACATCCAATCGAAATTTTGAGATAGCCATTTTTAAACGCAGTTTAAAGTTCAGGAAATTATACCTTTTATTTGAACACTCCCCCCACAGTCTTCAGGGCAAGGGTTATAAGTTATGCCTTGGGGGCATATAAGTTTTTATTAAAATCTTTGTCGTACAAACTTGAAAAGTGGCTCATTCGATTGGAAATTCAAAGGGCTAGTGCCCTTTTTAATAGTCTCGAAAGGGACTTCAGGGCAACTAACCCCCCTTTCCCGCCCACCTTTTTCCCAAACAAATCCAATCAAAATTTTTTGATACCCATTTTATTCAACGTAGTTGAAAGTTTTAAAAAAGAGGTATTTAAGGATGATAACACCTCCACCCCCACAGCCCTCAGGGCAAGGCTCGTAAGTTATGGCTTGGGGGTATATAAGGTTTTTATAGAAAGCGATGTTGCAGAAACTTCAAAAAGGGCTCATTCAATTGGAAATTGAAAGGGGTACGTCCCTTTTAATAGCCAAAAGTGATTGAAGGGCAACTAACCCCCCTCTCACGCCCATCATTTCCCCAAACACATCCAATCACAACTTTGAAATGTAAATTTTGTTCAACGTAGTCGAAAGTTCTGGAAATTAGGCCTTTTAGGATGATAACCCTATCAGAGCCCTCAGTGCAAGGGTTGTAAGTAATGCCCTGGGGGTATATAAGGTTTATATAGAAAGTTTTTGTAGAAATTTCAAAAAGGTTTCATTTGATTGGAAATTGAAATTGCTCTTTTTAAGAGTCGAAAGGGACTGGAAGGAAACTAACACCTTTTCCACGACCACCATTTCCC
This sequence comes from Artemia sp. Qi Xiang Cuo, assembly GCF_049724085.1. Classification (NCBI taxonomy): domain Eukaryota; kingdom Metazoa; phylum Arthropoda; class Branchiopoda; order Anostraca; family Artemiidae; genus Artemia; species Artemia sp. Qi Xiang Cuo. Next base: position 5,148,139 of record NC_142812.1, on the reverse strand, counting down.
CAAACTCATCCAATAAAAATTTTGAGATAGCCTTTTTGTTCCACGCAGTTTAAAGTTCAGGAAATTATACTTTTAAGCAGGACACTCCCCCCAAAGTCTTCAGGGCAAGGGTTATAAGTTATGCCCTGGGGGCATATAAGTTTTTATTGAAATCTTTGTCCTAGAAACTCGAAAAGGGGCTCATTCGATTGGAAATTCCCAGGGCTAGCGCCGTTTTTAATTGTCGAAAGTGATTTGAGGGCAACTAACCCTTCTCTCACGCCCACCTTTTCCCCAAACACATCCAATAAAATTTTTTAGATAGCCATTTTGTTCAGCGTCGTTGATTTACAGATAGAAATTATGTTTTTGAGGAGGACACTCTTCCACAGCCCTCAGGGCAAGGATTGTAAGTTATGTCCTGGGAGCATATACGGTTTTTATAGAAAATGTTGTCGTAGAAACTTCAAAATAGGCTCATTCGACTGGAAATTCAAAGGGCTGGTGTCATTTTTAATAGTAGAAAAGTGATTAGAGGGCAACTAACCCCCCTCTCACGCCCAACTTTTTCCCCAAACACATCTAATCAAAATTTTAAGATAGCCATTTTGTACAACGTAGCTGAAAAATCCGAAAATTAGGTATTTGAGGATGACAACCCCCCTACAGCCCTCAAAGCAAAGCTTGTAATTTATGTCCTTTGGGGCTTATAAGGTTTCTATAGAAAGCGTTGTCGTAGAAACTTCAAAAAAGGCTCAATCGAATGGAAATTGAAATGGCTAGTGCCCTTTTTAACAGTCGAAAGTAAGCGCTATATACAAGAGAGGCACCACATTGGCTTAACCCTATGACACACGTGTGACTAGAGGCTGACCCCGTCTCAACTGGACTGCCTGACAATGGTTACAATTCTTTCTGTAATTTTTGATATCTGTAAATAACCCAGACCAAAAGTATTCCGGATAAATACGATCCGCCACCTCTTTGTCGGACCTGTGAAAACCATCTTGTCTGATGTGCCATTCCATGACTAGGCACTCAAGGAAAAATGCAATCGGCACGACGATTTGGGGAAGTTGAACGTTGAAGAACCTTCTTAAGATTCCTTGCTCATCCCATGCGTATTTCGCGTCACTTGGATCCGTCATTTCAAACGCCGCCAGTTCTACGTAATACTGTAGTGCGCGGTCTGCTACTTGCAACCGGCTTACCTCGCCGTTGGTGAATCCATACAGGTTTTCTGGCAGATCTATATTCTCCGCGACGACGATTCTTTCTGGATCCTGCAATGAAAAATTTATGTACAGTATTTACAAAACGAGGAGGGGTCGTATATTCCTGATATCTTGATAGGGTGTCAGCATTAGCGTTCGCAACCCCTGGACGGCCACTAATGGTGAAATCATATGCTTGTAGGGCGAGAATCCACCGAGCTAATTTATTGTTCTGATTCGAAATGACATGAAGCCACCGTAACGGATCATGGTAAGTTTCGACGAATAAATGCCGACCCACCAGGAAGTAGTGGAACTTGGATATCGCCCATTTTATTGCTAGCGCCTCCTTCTCGATCGTGGTGTATCGACTCTCAGCGGATGTCTGTTTCCTGCTAATGAAGCCAAAAGGATGTTCCTCCTTATCAGTTCACTGGGTCAAGACTGCCCCCAGTCCTTTGCCGCTCGCGTTTGTTTTTAGTATGTAAGGCTCCTTATAGTTCGGGTTCCTCAAAACCGGAACTGAACACAACGCTTCCTTCAGAGACTCAAATGCCAGTTCTGCATTGGAAGTCCACTCGACTACCTCAGTGGCCTTTTTGGTCGTCATCTGACGGAGTGGTTCGGCCAAAGCTGTGAAATTCTGGATAAAGCGACCATAGTATCCAACTAGTCCCATAAATGCTCGAATATCCTTTTTTTAAATAGACCTTGGATAATTGACAATCCCCTGGACCTTGCTCCTCGATGGCTTAACGAATCTACCTCTTGCTGTATGTACCAAAAATACCGTTCCAGTATCCCCAAACCAGCGCTTCCTTGGATTGACTGTCAGCCCTCCTGACTGCAATCTCTTTAGCACCATTTCGATATGTCGCACGTGGTCCTTAAAAGAGTCACTGAAGATCACAATATTGTCGATGTAGCAGCGACAGAATTCCAAATCCCTGAGAACGCGATCCATGAGCTTTTGGAATCTTCCACTTGCTCCTTGAATCCCGAATGTCGTTACGAGAAACTCATATAGACCATTTGGCGTCACAAATCCTGTCTTGTGTATGCTATTAGGGCGCATTTTTATCTGCCAATATCCTCGATTTAAATCTAGCTTACTGATTAATTTAGCCGTTACTATTCCCTCAAGGATCTCATCCATGCGAGGTAATGGGTAACTATTCCGCCTTGATATTTTATTCAGTTCCCGATAGTCGGCACAAAACCACACCGTCCCATCTGTCTTTGGCACTAGTACTATCGGTGACGCATAATCACTCTCCGACGGTCTTATAATTCCTTCTTGCAGCATCTTAGCCACTTCGGTTTCTACCAGGTGGCGTTTCGCTGCTGGAACTCGATAGGGTTTTTTCCGCACCCGTGGGCTACTGGCTGTATCGATTTCATGCATCACGAGATCGGTTTTCTCCATGTCTGTCCGAAAGGGTTGTTCTGTATCTTCTCAAGATTTTAGCCAAATCCTTTCTCTGACCAAGACTCAAAATTCCATTTATGGATGTCTGGAGGGTTTCTTCGAAGTCTCCGTCATTTCCTTTACCCTTTTAGTCCGTCATCTCTTCCAGACTTGTGTCTGTGTAGTTGTCTGTTTGAATAAATAAGATTTCATTCGGATTTGTCCTGCAGCACTTTCTAAGAAGGTTTACGTGGAGAAGCTTTGACTTCTTTTTCCCCTCGGGAAATTTCACCAGGTAATCCACACTTCCGGATTTCTTCAGGATCTTGTATGGGCCTTGCCACTGTACCTCAAGTTTGCTATTTCCACACGGTAAGAGGACCAGCACTTCCTCTCCCGCTTCAAACTTCAAACTTCTCTGGGTTTCCGGTTGTGATCTTAGCGGGTCTTCTGTCGTTCCTGACTGGTCAATACGTTTTGATGTGCAGTCTCAGCCTCTTTTCTATTTCGTCCTTATATATTGAACAGGTAACTTATTACTGATTCAGACGTACCTTTTTTTTTCTCCTCCCCCTCCTCTTGTAACACATCTAGTGGTCCTCTGACGTGATGCCCATAGATCAGCTCGAATGGTGAGAAACCTGTCGAAGCCTCTTTAGTTTCTCTGTAGGCAAACAAAAGATATGGAAGGTACTGATCCCTCTTCTTCGGCTCGTCTCTGACAAATTTTCTGAGCATCTGCAATATGGTCCCATTGAACTTCTCAGCCAAGCCATTTATCTCCGTATGGTAAACACTGGTAGGAAAAATTTGAATGACAAGGGCTAAGTACAGTCTCTGCTTAGTTTGGGAGATAAGGCTACTTCCATTGTCGGTTATAATCACTGAAGGTATGCCCACTTAAGAGAAAAACTTGATGAATTCGTCAGCTATCTTTTGTGAGTGAGTCGAGCGAAGCGGTATAGCCTCCGGATATCTATTTGCAAAGTCACTTATTACTAGCATCCACCTAAAATCAGTTTTACTACGCTCTAGAGGTCCCACCGGGTTCATTTCTTTTTTGTGGAAAGAAGTATCAATGATCGGGAGTGGCTGAAATGGCATCTTCCTTATATGCCGTTTTCCTGCGGTCATTTGGCAACAATGGAACTGTTAGCATTGGTTTACTATGTTCATATAAGCATTCGGTCAAAAGAAGCTTTCTAGAATCCAGTCGGTAGCTCGTTGCCTGCCCATATGCCCTCCAATAGGTGAATTATGGGCTAGTTTTAGCACGTCTATTCTGTAGGCTAAAGGAACCACTAATTGCCACTTCTGCTCGTCCCGATCTCCATCTTTGACTACTCGGTAAAGGATTTCATCCCTTACAATGAAATATTTTGCCTCTTTAGGTTCGGCCTTAGCCCGCACCCAGAATTCTTGCAAGGTCTCATCTACACTCTGTAACTCAGCAAAACTTTTTCCTTTCTGTCCAGGTTTCCTGAGAGTCTCCTCTCCGTCTGACTTGCCCTGAGAAACGGCCTACTCTTCTCTACGCTTCTGCCCCCGACTCTTCCGTGCTTTTCCTCCTCCAGAAAACATTGAGTTGTCGAAGTCAAACTGTGTTGCCTCCGAAATATCCGTTTGTAACTCACCCAGCTTGCTTGCTCTGGCCCTCGTTGTAACAAACACATCAACTTCCGAATCTACCAGTCTCGAGAACTCTGTAACATTTCTCCTTACCAGGAACTTCTTTGGGATCCTATCCGAGACTGCAACCTTCACTGGAAGTTCAACAGGCAAACCATCTGCTTGTTTCGCCCGTACGTCCACTACTGCCGTAGGGTATTCTTTTGTGTCACCATGTACATCTCAAGCTTTTAGACTCCTCTCAGCACCACGACTCTTCCGGTATCAACTCCGAGTGCAAAACTGTTATGTCCGCTCCACTGTCCACCAGCATTTCAATATTCCTTTCTTCCACTTTGCCATGAAGCACTACCGCTGCCCCTGCCGACTCCTGGTGATCGGGCCTTTTCGGGCTCTCAGCCAGGAAACCCTGCCGCGTATTTTCTGGCTGCTGCTTTTTCCTCGGACAGTTCTTCAAAAAGTGTGACGTGTCATCACACACAAAGCAGGCTCTCCTGTTTCCTGCTCGGCGACTCTCGCGCGAGATTCCTTTCTTGGACTGAGCTCTCGCTTGATGACTGTTCTCCCGTCCTTTACGGTTTCCGTCAAAAATCCTCTGTTTGCTTCCGTCCGTTCCCGGATGCTGGTCTCTGTTATTGTCACCCGTCTCCAAACAATCTTTCGTTGTTTTACGACCTACGGCGCTAGCTTCCACAAAAGAAACAGCTTCCTTAAGAGTTTTAAACTGCCTCTCCCGAAGGGCGAGGCTTCTACATCCTTCAATAGAACAACCACTCTGGCTGGCTGGGTGCTTGTTGCCGCCAGGTTCTCTGCCTGCGCTCTCAGCGATGTTATACTGAGCCATCTATTGAAGTTGGTTGCCAGCTTCCTTCCGAATTCTCCGTGGGATTCCTTTTCTTCTTTTTTTCCACCTCAGAAGCGTATGCGATACGTTTCGTTTGTGACTGAATACTTCTCAAGTACTGGTGTCTTAACCCCATTATAATTGACAAAAGTATCCGCTAATAAATTTGAAATTTTCTACAATTCAGAAGCGGATACAAATGAAGATAGCTTTGCAGCTTACTGTTCCCTAAGCCACACACTCGTCGCCACCATGCTCTCATACATGCTGGAAAATGAGTCTATTTCATCACAATCTTTCAGCTTCATTAGTTTGGGCCTAATTGCGGCTTGTGCTGCTGCAGGCTGCTGCTTATTTGTCAAAGGTTGACCCGCCAAGCTAGTTGTTAGGGCGTTTAGTGATGTCATAAGCTGATTAAACTGTGCTGCATCCATTGGAATCGGATTTTTATTATCAAAGATCTGAATACTTGCTGAAACTTCTGGCAATACTTCTATCCCTAACTTTCCTTCCACTTTCTCTGTCCTTGCCTTACCATCTTCTGTCTCAGAAATAGCCTCAGGCAAAAACTTCACACTCTGTTGTTCTCCCTTCTTGTAAGGACAGCTGATCCCCTCAACCGGGCTCTCAGCCCCACCTACAACATCTGTTATATTTGGCTGAAATACCTTTTCCGTCTTAAGAGTTAAACTCTTGTGCGTTATCATTTGTCCCCAGGCTGCAACCTAAGCTAGCCCTCCTCTTGGGAATTGCTGATGCTCTGTCGTTTAGAGTGTCGGGTAGTTTAACGTGAACTCGCCCCAGTGAACTGGACCTAGTCTGTCTCATAGACTCGGTAGGATTTTCGGGCTTACGACTTCACCCACCTTAGGCAACAAAATTTTTTTTTTTCTTTTATGCTAAAATCAAATTCCTATAATCTGTCTAAGGTTTACGATAACACTGGCTTTCTTTACCGCCTCAATTACTTACAAAATGTCACTCCAATTTGTCGACATTTAGGAAAACAGGAAAATTTGGCAGCCGGTTTTCACGATATAATCTACTGGAAAATATAGACTTTTCTCAAAAATCTAATAGGAGAACTGAAATGCTATAAAAACATCAAAATTGTCGTAACGTTAATTACTTAATCAAGTTTAGACTTTTCTCAAAAGCCTAAACGGAAAATTGCAGTTCTAAAAATAGCAAAATATTCGTAACGTGAATTAATTAAATAGGTTTAGACTTTTCTTAAAAGCCTAAACGAAAAACTGAATTTGTAGAACAGCAAAATGTCGGTAATGTCAGTTAATTGATTAGGTTTAGACTTTTCTCCAAAGCCTAAATGGAAAACTAAAATTATGCAACACAACAAAATGTCGCTAGCGTGATTAAATTAGTTACCATTAACTCAGGAGCTCTTCAACCGGGATCACTTGCGGGAATAGTAGACGCTCTGTCCCTATTCCAGATCCACCGTTCAACTCTCCAAATTCAGGGATCTTATCTCGCCGCCAGTCACCAAATGTGGCAACTTTTACCACAGTATTCAATAATTAAAACCCAAGTCCTAAAATTGGCCTCAATCAGGAGCCCTTATCGCTGGGTAAATTCACAAAGTGTAAAGATTTTCAAACAGAGGTCTTTATTCTACAAAGTTCAGGAAAGGTCTGACCATTTCATACTAACAAAAATTCATTAAGAACGGAACTAGCTTATATCTCGGCTCCGCCAAAACAGGTAATTACCCTTTTTCAATTCTCACACAATTACGAGCTACAATCTCAGAAAATAAATATCACGATATGAAAATAAGAAAAGAAAAATGATAAACCATCACAGTCAAACTCCAAACGAGCAGAAATTAACATAAGTTGGGCTCATAACCCCTATGCTTTCCCAAGGCCAGAACATAATTTGTATTTTACTGAAAAAAATAAAAATGAATGTGCATTGTCAGTTTAATATGCATATACTGATATTTAGTAATCAAAATGTTAATATTATTTGATTTATTACAGTTATAAAAGTAAAAACATTTATATTTTTTCAGTAAAGTGCAAATTATGTTCTGGCCTTGGGAAGGCATAGGGGTTTTGAGCCCAACTTATTTTAATTTCTGCTCGTTTTGAGTTTGACTCGCTTAATTATTGTAATTTCTGTTTGTTTTGGGTTTCATTTATTCATCGATGCTGATTTGTGGTTGTTTCACGCTTGGTAGATTATTTCATTTTATTTTTGCTAATTTTTTTTCTAATGGAGTTCTTTACTTTTCTTTGAAAAACTTATTTCGTGAAAAAGTTTTTTTTAATTAAATTATTGGGCAGAGGCCGTGTAATAAAGCTTTGCCTTGAATAATGTTCCATAAGCAATATTACAAATAATAAAATTAGAACAGAAAAATGTGCAATAACACTTTTTGTCTGATGCTAACCGTCACCGGTGCCATCATCTGAAGACCAAAAAAATATATTAACCCAGCGTAACTTTTCCCTCTTCTGAAGTAGGTAACAGCAGAGATCCATCAACAAAATAGTTACTTCTCTGAGGAAAGGTCTTTATTCGAATTTTCGAGTTAATTCTAGTTTCATTGCATCCTACTCCTCCACATCATGTGCAAATGTTTGACGAAACAGATAAGAGTTCCAAATAGGCGTAGGTTCTTTTATTAGATAGTGAAACAAATATATACAAAAGTTCTAGATATTTCGATGACATAGTCAGTCATCATCATCAGTAGAGTTACTAAAGTATTTAAATTAAAACAAACAATATATATATATATTCTAAACAAAACATTTTCCGGGTCACAGCAAGTTTCCGGTCCATTGACTTAAAAGATTTATGAACTGTCTTGACTTCTTTAATATTCCGTTGAATTATTAATAAAGGCGGTGCATTCTACTGTTCTTCTAATTAAAGATTAATTGCTTATATTAGCTTATGTTAACTTATATTATATTCTTTAGTTTGTTTTAATTTAAATACTTTTGTAACTCTACTGATGACAATGACTGACTATGTGATCAAAACATCTAGAGCTTTTGTGTTTATTTGTTTCACTATCTGATAAAAGAACTCATCCCTGTTTGGAACTCTTATTTAGTTTCATCATAGAAAAGGCAGTGTGGTCTTGGAAAAAATACCAAACACAGTTTGAGAGTTTTTTAAGCCGTTAACATTACCAGGACATATTGCACATGGACATGGTCATTAATAGTGCTCAAGTATAATTATCCAGAATATCGATAATGATGTGTCAAACAAGTGAGACTTGTGAGCCACATTTGCTACCCTATTTTCGACTTTAAATCGGCGAGCCTGATTTTATTTCACGCAACCAATTCTTATTTTTTTAATATTCTTTTTTTTTTATTAAAATTATTAAATTTAATCTTCATTTTCACTCGACTAACTATTAATTGTAAGTAAATAAATTATTTGGATCTACGGTTGCTACATAGCAACCTTTTAGAAGTTTTTGTCTTATATCTTTTTGTTCATGCCAACAATAAAAGGTGAAAATGAATGCTTACGAGTTTCATTTCCCGGCGGGCTATAAATTTGTATCTTAAATTTGCCCAATGTTAGAGCTAACAAAAATTGTTTAGTATGAAGAAAAATGAATAAAAAATAAAGGATAGTATGCACCCAGTATATATGTTGAAGCCATTATTCTGAGCTTGTATCTGCTTCCACCTATCAAATTGAAATACTGAAAAATAAAAGTACAGATTATAACATTTTCATTTAATCATAAAAGTATACAAGCTTGAAAAATAGGGCACATGCCTATTAGCATTCTTCTGCGCAGCACACAATGAAAAAATCGTTACAAAAGCCATTTCAAACTAATTGATCTTAGAAGAAAAAGTAAACTGAACTAATCTCCTACTGATTGAATTTTTAAAAACGAGAAAGAGACAACTGCGAAAAATTCAACGCAAGCGACGCCTTAGTTTCTGGACCTTACAGGCTTAAAACGTTGACAAAATGTATAAAGAGAGAATCCTCACTTAACAAGAATACAAATGAATTGTTTCCACTAATTATTTATGACTTTTTCCTACCTAGCGATATGGATTTATGGATTATGATTTTATGGATTTTTTTTCCAAAACTTGTGTTTTTTTCCAAGTTTAATAATGTTTTATGGTAAAGCCCTCAAATTTCAGCAAATAAGTGACCCAGAAAGTTATTTATCCAATTTATTTGCGGTAATGAACTATAAATAAGGACCGACTTGGCCAAATAGTTTCTGGAACCCCAAAAACTCATTTTTCTAACTATCCTACATAAAAAAATAATTTTCTTGTGCAATTTCTTGATATATAAAAATAATTAATTTATTGTTACCCCTCAAAAGCTGAAAAAATTGCTTGATTAAAAAAAAAATGCGAAAGGCAGTGAAACACCAAAAACATTAGGCGATATCAATAATCCTCACGTCATAAGATTCAACATATCAAATAATCCTGTTAAAAAGGTTTCAAGGTCTTATCTATACAAATGTGGCGTTTTGCACCTTTTCTGTCCGAAGAAGGATTATGGATGCTTGTTTATTATTATTTTCCTCCTGGGATGATCTTATCAAACTAATGGTCTTACCTGATCCATAAAGCTCATTTAAACGAAAACTGCAAGTTCTACTGACTTTTTAAGTGACCAAAAAGATTACAAGGCAACTAGCACTTTTTTCGCATCCATGTTTTTTCCACAGACATCGGATAAAAACTCTGAAATAGCAATTATTTTCATCATAGTTGACAAGTCCAAGAACTTTGTCTATAGGAATGACATGACCCCTATCAGTCTCAGGGTATAAGCCCGTAAGCTATAAAATTTGCCCATCGTTAAATATAGTATTATCCATTGCAAAATACACGGATATTTTTCGAGGAGGGATGAGGATTTTCTGCTGGAAAAGTTTTTAGAGGAGGGAAGAGGAGTTCCCAGGGAGGGTTTTCTTGGGTAAATTTTATCCCCCGGGGGGGGGGGGGCGGTTTCACTGACATTCTTTGAAAAATGGTTAGATATTAAATACGAAAAAAGTTTTTTCAACTGACAGGAAGAAGCAGCATTATATTTTAAGAGAACGGAAGTTATTCCATACTTTAGGGGCACTGCCATGTCCTCAATCATCGCTGCTTACAGTAACATCAGTTTTTTTGTCCTATTTTTTTAAGAACGACTCCAGAAACATAAGGGCTGTTAAATTTAAAAGAACAGTCCTTTTAATGAACTTTTAGTATTTTGTGTAAAGAGCGAGGGACAAGGAAAGGCCAACCTTCCTTTTTGTTTAAACAGAATAAATTCTTTTCGTTTAAATTTAATAAAGGTCGCTTTAATTTTTTTTTAATTTAAAAATTCAAAAAGAAACTAGAATATTCAATTTCCGTTCGAAAGAGTGTTTTATTGATCTTTTCAGACTTTTGGTTAAATACTATTACCCCTAAAAAAAATTAAGCCCTTTTTGCTAGTAGTTAAACTCAGCGGACAATTTGAGATGAATAGAATCTAATAACAAAATAATATAATCTAATATCGAAAATTTTATATCCAGCATTATGGATAGGATACAAAAAGTGTTTATTCCTTATCTGTCTTATTATTTGGTTTTAGATGGGTTTAGTGCTGTGATGAACCTCGTCACAGAAGAAAGAAACTGACTAGAAACAAAACTCGGGGAGATTTGAGTTTGCTGCTTATAGACATTGACCCAGAAATAATCATACTCATAATATCAGTTTGGGCTTATCCAAGTCATTCCTTTTTTTATATTTTAAAACGAAAATAATAGTTTCAATAAATACGTTTCTAGAAAAAAATTTTATGTCACTGTTTACCATTTAAACATTGAAGTTTAAATTTATCTACTACGTATCTATGTAGTTTCTCAGCCAGACTGGCTCCATGGGAAAGTTTTGAGAATGAAAGTGGGTCCCTGAGCTACAAGAATCTCGGAACCACTGCCCCAAACAGTGCTGAAAAATGAAACAATATATTTCGAATTTTCCTTGTTTTTCTGTACACAGCACTATCTATGTTAAAGCTTATCTATCGCCAAGGTTTTATAAGAGAAAAGAGCAATAAGCCTAGCATTGAGTATACTAAAAAAAATGTTTTGATTTATTCAGCTAGGTTGCTAATGATAATTTTGGAATAGGCTACTAATAGTTTTACTAAATAGTCGACACTATACTCGGGCTAACCTATAGATTGACGGAGTATATACACCGACGCCCCCTCCCCCCCCCTAATGTGGAAATATACACTCAGAATTGCATCCTGAATGCAAGTAAAACATTCATTTGTGTTGTGAACTTTACTCCCATTCCTAAATATATACAAATCAGGGTATATATTTGCACATTAGGGGGATAGGGGTTAAATTCATTTGCAACATAAATGAATGTTATATTTGGATTCAGGATGCAATTCTGGGCATATATTTACACATTAGAGGGGGGTAGGGGTAGATACTCCATTCAAATATGAATTTAACCTCCATTAATACATATATATATATATATATATGTATATATATGTATATGTATATATATAGCCTACATATATAGCCTATATATATATATATATATATATATATATATATATATATATATATATATATATATATATATATATATATATATATATATATATATATATATATATATATATATAGGTAAGTATTTACCAAATCATATTATTGAGTTACGACTAAAGTGAATGGTAAATTTTTACCAAATCATATTATTGAGTTTCAAATAAAGTAAAGGTCAATATCTACAAAATCATATTATTGAGTTAGGAATAAAGTGAATACACGATTCGATGCATTTTTTTATGCTGATTATGAATATAATAAGCATTTCTATCGGAAATGAATTTCAGCCCCCCCCCCTATATAGGCTATACCTAACCCAACGTAACCTAACCCTGAATTGGCCTATATAGGGGGGGGGGGAGCTGGAACTCATTTCCGACAGAAATGCTTATTATATTCGTAATCAGCATAAAAAAGGCATCAGATGGTGTATTCACTTTTGTCCTAACTCAATAATATGATTTCGTAGATATTGACCAAAGTAAATATACCATTTGATGCCTTTTTTTATACTTATTACGAATACAACAAACATTTCAATCGGAAATTAATTTTAGCCCCTCCCCCCCCTATATATGTCAATTCAGGATATATATTTGAACAGATGCGGGTTAGGTTCGGGGGAGCAGGGCTGAAATTCATTTCCGATAGAAATGATTATTATATTTATAATCAGCATAAAAAAGGCATTGAATGGTGTATTCACTTTATTCCTAACTCAATAATATGATTTTGTAAAAATTTACCAAGTGAATATACCACTCAATGCCTTTTTATGCTCTTTACAAATATAATACATTTTTGTTGGAAATGAATTTTAGCCCCCACCCCTATATATACCAATTCAGGGTATATATTTGCACATTAGGGGAGTGGGGGTAATTTTATTTCTGATGTAAATGAGAGGTAAGTTTAAACTTTTCCCCCACCCCCCTAATGGGCAAATATATACCATGAATTGGTATATATAGGGGTGGGAGCTAAAATTCATTTCAAATGGGTATTTGCTATCTAAATTGATTGCAAAGTGAGGTTTCTTATCAAGTTTACAATATTTAAACAATTGTTTTTTGGGGTCTGGAGGGGGGGAGGTACCTAGGTTAGGTTATGTATTTGATATATCCTATACTATGCGCCGACCCTCAACCCCTAATTTGCAAGTATATAGCTCAAATTTGTTTCTAAACTATAATATATTCATCTCATTTCATTTTATTTCATTAGCATTAACCAAACTTGACTTCTTTCATGTGTAGCATATAATGCATAAGTACCAGCTAGCTTTTTTTCTAATTCTTGGTTTTGTCAACATTGATTCAGTTTACTGGTACAAAGGTTGAAACCAGAGTGACATATGGTGAAATACATAGGAAATATATAACCTAGGCTTTTATATTTGCACATTAGGATGAGTCTAAGGTAAAGTGTTGTATAATCACATTAGTAGGCTTCATTTTAATTTGTTGTAAAACTCTATTTCTGAGGTAAACATTAAGCTAGGCTGACTAAAGCCTAGAGCAGTGGTTCTCAAACTTATTTAGACACTGTACCCCTTTTTATCCAAAATACATTCTAAGTACCCCTTCTCAGTTATCAGTACTAAGTAAACTATAGCTAAAATATAAATAAAATTGCCAGTTCTAGAGTTAAAAGGTTGTTTTTTGTTGTTGGTTGTCCTCATACTCCCTATATATTGTTGCATCCCCCTAGGGGTATGTATACCACAGTTTGAGAACTACTGGCCTAGGGTATTAGCCTTCAGATGGGGCTGTTGAAAAGGAAGTAATGTATTTTCAGAAAACAATGGCAAATATTGAGCAGTTCATATAATTGATCTACAAATAAAATGAAAATACCACTAGAAGCCTTTTTTACACTCTTTCTGAATATAATGATAACTTTTCTTGTAAATTCAATTTTAAGCCTTTTCTGGACCCTTGAAAATGATACTTTCTTTCTATGGCTTTAGAAAGTAGGTTAAAATATTTGTTTCAAACTTACTATTTCATTATAAAATCCATTTTGTTAAAGTTCTATAATCTCTAAGCATTGATTTGCCAAGATTAAATTGAGTAAAAAAAAAAAAATCAAAAAAGTTTTCCATGTTTTCTTTGTATTCCATTAGATTGCTTAAAAACTGCCATTTCATCTAGGCTATATGTTGAAAAATATCAAAGTTGACAGAATTAATATGATGGATAGCAAAACGGAGAAATTGTTTTGAATTTTTTATTCCACTTAATTGCAACACATCAATGCTTGCAAATTATATAACTTTAACAAAATAGATCTTATAATGAAATAGTAAGTTTGAAACCCAAGTTTTAACTCTTTTTACAACAAAAAACTAAAGAAAGAAAGTATCATTTTCAAGGGTCCAGAAAAGGATTAAAACTGAACTTGCAAAAAAAGCCATTATTATGTTCAGAAAGAGCATAAAAAGAGGCACTCTAGTGGTATGTTCATTTTATTTTCAGGTTAATTATATGAACTGCTCAATGTTTACCAAAACAATTTTACTTCATAATATGTTGACAAGTTTTAGTTTCTACTATGATTTATCCCCTAGTTTGCAAATATATAGGCCATATTAGATTTCCTATTATTATTTATTGAAAACCTGTCTTTGTACAAAAAGAAAATGACAGAGCCCTGCAAAGGGAAAAAAACACACAAGCTTAACAAAAGCAAAATATCACTATACAACTTCACAAGGTAACTATAGTTCAAGAAGTTGGCTCCAAGCATGTCTTGAAATCTTGTGGTTGTGTTTCTCAGTAAGTTTAGTAACAACTATAGTAGGATGTGCTATGTAAAGACTGTTGATGGGTCTTGATTTGCTTGTTCAAATTGGATATCTTTGCATTTTCCTAGCATCATTCTTGTTTCAACTTACTATTCATAAACTGAATCAACACTGATGAAACCAGAAAACAGAAAAATATACTGGATAATATGTAATCTAGCCTATATATTTGTACTTTTGGGGGTTGGGTGTAATGTAATGTGGTAGCACCCTCAAAGTAGCCTACTTGAAATACAATTTATCTGCATGTTAAGTAATTCCTTCTCAATAGCCCTAATGGTAGGCTAATAAGCTACCCAGCATAATGTTAGACATATCTCTGCTTATAGTAATATGCAATTGAGGCTATTGAGAAGGAAACCCTTTACAGTAATGAAAACCAGTTAATAAATCCTAAAATACTTACTTAAATATTTTCTAAAAGTACTTTACAATACCTTACCCACAACTCCCAAATGAGCAAATATAGCCCAAATTATACAAAACCCTTCCTTTTTTCTGTTTCTTGATTGCACTTCTTTTTTATTTACAGATTTAACAGCATAGAAGCAACATTTGCAAAATCAAGGAAAAGAAAAATGCATAGGAAATTAATAATTTGGCCTATATATATGCTCATCTAGCGAAGTTAGGGTTAGAATAAAGTAAAGTGGTCTTAGGAATGATATAAGTAAATATTTTAGGGATTTTAATAAGTTGTTTTTACAATCTTGTTATGTTCCTTTGGGACTAGCTCTAATTTTGCATTTATACTACCTAATGTAACACATGTTTCTAAAGTTGAAGGAAGCTAGGAGAAATGTTGGGGTAAATTTTTTCTGGTTACTCATTCCAGAGAGAAACCCTGTAAAATTTATTAGTAGAAAATTGGGTCAACTCAAAAGGAAACACTATTAATTTTTAAAAATAACTTAAAAAATCCTAAATGCTACACTAACTTTTATCTCTAACTTTTAGGAATAGTGTAAGTATTTTAGTTTAGAAAAAAGTTGTTCTCAGAATTTTGTAGTTTTTACTTTGAGCAGACCTAATTGTTAACTAATGCCCTTTAAAATTAAGAAAACTAGTTTAAAATACTATTGTTTATTAAAGTAATCTACAAAATCAACTTTTCTATATATTGACAACATAATCCTAATCTTAAACATTATATGTAAGGGTTTATATAGTTGAGATTGGCTGAGAATTAAAACTAGACTAGTTTGGAATAAGCAACTACAATCTTGGAAAACTACAATAACACACTTACTATACAGCTTTGAACAAATCCAATGGTGATGCAATCTTCTTCTTAGATTGTATAATTGAGACTTTACAATGGTTTAACTTTTGAAGTGGGGATTAGCTATCCAATTACTCTTGCATTTAACATTGAACTGTATTTTTCAAGATTAGACTAAAACTTTAAATGTACATCTTAGGTTGGGCTTCACTATTGAATATCATCAATACAAGATAGTAGGATATATAAGAGTGTGGTTATTGATGTTGAAAGTAAAGATCTCCATCTAGTAGTTCCTAGGGCTAATTCAAGATTAGACTAAAACTTTAAATGTACATCTTAGGTTGGGCTCCACTATTGAATATCATCAATACAAGATAGTAGGGTATATAAGAGTGTGGTTATTGATGGTGAAAGTAAAGATCTCCATCTAGTAGGGCCTAGGACTAATTCAAAGCTAAAATTTAGGAAGGGTAACTACCTTTGCGGAAGGTTTGTTGTTGGTATACTATGATGAGAATTTGAGAGAAAATTTCCTGGAACATTTGAATACTAAAGTAGATAGTTTGAAATTTGACTATGTAGAAGATGGACAGAACAATTTTTGGAAAATAATGTGTAAAGCCACTAATTATGTCTTAGGGAAGAAAGGAATGTTGCTAAGAATATTTGTGAAAATGTTTTATGTTTAATTTGAGAGGAGAAGGGGCTTGTACAGGGACTATCTGAGTGATGCATCACCTAAAAGTAAGAGGAATGTAAAGAAAGTGGATAAAGGATTTAAATATGAAAGAAGAAGGCATGAAGTGGAAGCCATGAATAAAATTGCAAAAGATGCTACTAGATGTCATTGTAGTCAAATTTTGTAGAGTTTTGGGAAAAAAATATAGAAGAAAATGAAAAAGTTTGTGACACATTGGATGTGAAAAAAGATTTATTTTGCAATGAAGAATTAGTGACAGTACTGAAATGATTAAAAAAATAATAATGCCCTAAGAGCTGACAATGTGGTAAATTAGTTTCTCAAAGATTGTGGTTATGAGCTTAGAAATAGGTTGTTGAAGATAGTAAATGTGATTTTTGAAAAAGGGAAGTACCTAGCAAATTTAGAAAAACTAATTAAACCCTGTAGAAGAAAGGTGATCAGAGCAAGTGTGTTAATTTTATATATGTTAGCTTGGTTTCTGTAAGTAGCAAATTAATTAGTATAATAGTAATCATAAAATTTAAAATTCTTGGTCAGCATGCCTTGGACTCTAGGCAGGCAAAACAAACAAGTATGTGTCCAATAAGAGAGTCATGCATACTCCTGCCATTTACCCGTGCCCCAGCCATTTAAACATTTGCCTCTCAAGTACTTGGACTATCTGTCTTGGCTTTTCTTGTCTAGATTATTTTGATGGACTTTGTCTTAAGGAGAAAGGCAAAGGCAACTGGAGAACATGTAATCAGTCAGGGAAGTAAAATGTGCTTGGAGTTAGATTATTGTGAGTGTTTAAGCATCCTTGATGAAAGCCTGAACAAAATGAATGAACTTATGGAGTCTTTGCAAGTTCAAGGTGCTAGAATAGGTTTGAAAATTAATATTCAGAAGACTAGGTTGCTAAGGCTAGGAATAAGTCAAAAGAAAATTGAGTAGCAAAACATTGATCAAGGGCTTCATTTACCTGGGTAGTATTATTAGTAAAGATGATGAGTGCAATGAAGATAGTAAAAGGTGAATAGCCAAAGCCCAGGACGTGGTTTTACAGTTGAAAAAAATTTCAAAGGATGTGAAGACAAGTCTACAAACCAATATTAGACTATTGGAAGCTAAATTGATGTCATGGTCTAGTATGGTTCTGAAGTAGAGGTGTTCCTAAAAACAGGAAGATTTTTAAAATGTTTTCCAGAGAAATTGCCAACAGTTTGTTTTGGGTACCCATCTGCCTAACTGTATTTCAAACAGTAGGCTATACAAAGTGTGGTTCAATCCTGCTTTCTAGAGCTATAACAAGAGAAAGGTTGAGATAGGTAGAGCACTTTCTGCAGATGAAGGTTGGCAGATTGTCCTTTTTGCCCAACCATCTTGGGCTAAACAAAAATAAGTCATCACTGATTGGGGAGGGAGGATGTTTTACTGGAAAGATATAAAGGAAATGGGATTGTCCTGGGGGAGGGGAGGGTGTAAAGAGAGAGGCTTTGATTAGATTGGGCTGGATGTGTAGCTGTGTTGGCCTCAGGCAGCTTGATGCTGTGGTTAGTTGTTAGTAGTAGCATTTACCTAAATTCCAGGATAGGCTGGCTACAGCCTATTGTTTGAAATCCCTCTGTTTCAAAAAAGGAACTTACAAGTTGACTCTATAGTGAAAGAGTAGCTCATTTTTTGTGAAGGTTTACATCACGTGTTTACCATTTGCTGTTAATTTCATAAAAAGAAAATAGTAGACTTGCAGAAAAAGTAAAGTATACTTCATTTTGCATCTAGATACTCTAGAACTTTGGGCATATATTGGCATATCGGGGGGGGGGGGAGCTGTATATAAAGTGATGTACACTTATGGTTGACAGAAGTATGTATTCAGAATGTTTTAATGTAGTTTCAAAAATTGCATAGTGCTATTTTCTGGAGTAGAGTAACCACTAGATTATTACCAATTTGAGCAACATACTAGGCTGACAGAGCCCACAATAGCTATAAAAATTTAACTTGATATACAAGGTTCATTAAATTTAACCTGATATACAATATTATTTAAAGCATTATTGGCAATATGTGAAGAGAAACCATCAAGAATGTTAAATTTTTCTTGTATTTTTAAGGAAGAGCAAAATGAAAGTTGATACAGAAAAGGCAGAAGCTTTCAATGGGTTTTTGGGCTTAATTGTTTTCACAAAAAACAGCAGGTCACCCCAAAGCGTTGTCACCTAAAGAAAAACCTACTCATTGGTGTGATGATAATGTTGTAACACTGGAGCATGTATTTTAAATACTGTCTAAACTTAGATTTAGCATAGCACCTGATGTGCATATTTTTTCAAATGAGATGGTGTGCAAACTTGCAACAGTGTATAGAGCCATTATGTAATCTTTTCATTTTTTGTTTAAAATCTAACAATAGTCCTAAAACATGGTCCTAGATAGCCTTTAACCCTGAATATTATATTTCTAAATTGTTTATCATCTTGTGATGTCATGTCTTTTTTATTAAAACAGGCACTGGCATCAGGTATGTAGAGGAAAGGGAAGCCACATGCCCCCCTCCAATGATTTCAACCAGTTGGTTACAAATTAAGTTGGTAAAGCAAGGGTTCAACAGACCACTATTTTACCAGCTCAAACCTTGTCTTCCTAGGTAAATCAGCAGATGAAAATATGCAATGTAAAAATCAATGATAACAGATGTATTGTTAAAAATCTATATCTGATATCTATAAAGCTAATAAAATAAGGAATCTAATTGATTTTGATTACTTTGATTTTGTTAAGTTATCCTCTGTTGAGCTGCTAATCTGGGATGTTATCAAAATGTGTTTATTAAAAGGGCAAGAGTTTGGTTTGGTAAATCTTGGTTGATAAAGCTTGGTAAATTAATAGATGGTTTTACTTAATTTTTTCTTGTTTTTTTTGGTAATATGTTACTTTTTCTTTGCTCTCTCTCATATGGACTGTCTTTCTTGACAGGTTGCTCAATAAAACAAAAGTTTGGGTTCTCAGTTTGGTCCTTTTAAAGTCCACTTTTGATAATATTGATAGTAATGATTTGTCACCTATCCTCCAAATGAATAAGCATTAAATTCGTCCATTTTTTGGTGGGAGCATGAAACCTTTAGGACTCCTAAGTATGTTAAATAAACCAAAAGGTACTATATGCAGGCTACTTGTACTACTACTTCTATTGGCATTGTTGCTACTACTACCATTGCTACCACTATTACTAAAGCAAAGGGTTTTGAGGTGAACTTTAAAGATTGTTGTGGGGATTTAGAACTAAAAACAAATCTCTGCACAAGGCTGTCAGAATGCATATCTGCCACATTTCAGGAAATGATGTTCCTGGTTTTCAACTGACCAAAAGGCAACTACAGTTACAGCTACTACAACTAGTATTGCTACAACTTCTGCTACTACTATTTTGCTACTGCTACTATTACATAAACTATTGCTTTTAAGGCTAAAGGTGTCAATGTAAAATTTCATTTTAACACCTTTAGCCTAGAAATTGAAAAGAAATACTGAGAGAGAAGTGTAACTAAATCAAAACACACTATGTGGATACAAGCCATCAAAAAGCCATATCAGTATCTCAAAACAACTTAGAATATTAAGTTGAAACTTTAGAACATGTTGAAGTAAAAAAAAAACCGCTCTTTGTGCATATTACTATTACTACTACTATTGCAACTGCCACTAAGATCAAGGGCATTAAGATAAACAATTCATGGAATAATGAGAGGGAAGGTGACCTAAATCAAAACACACTGTTTTCAGGCAGATTGTTAAAAGGGCTTATCTGCAATGTTTTAGGAATGATTGAGAATATTAAGTTGAAACTAACAAGCTTTGTCAACAGGGATTTTGAACCACAGTTCATATAATTATCCAGTATGATCATTCCCTATCTCACCCATTATAAAAACCCGGACCGGGGTGCGAGTGCTCCGGAGAACGTTTTTGCAGATAGAAACATAAGCGGTATCAGATCTTTTCGAGGGTAGACAAGTCAGATTTCTCTTGGACGCGAAACTTTGCTTCAACGTTGGAACACTAATTTTGAAGAAACTAATTTTAAATTAATTTATTCCAATACATACATGAAAATCGGTAGTTAGTAGTGTAATGTTATTATTAGATGTTTTTAGGAATTAAAAATAGGTTTCGAAGTCTCAAGTTGGTTTCAAAGGCATTTTGAGGAAGTTTCTGCCAAAATACGTGTTCCAGGGTAATTGGACCGCTATATATATGTATATATATATATATATATATATATATATATATATATATATATATATATATATATATATATATATATATATATATATATATATATATATATATATATATATATATATATATATATATATATATATATATATATATATATATATATATATATATATATATATATATATATATATATATATATGTATATATTTTATATGTATATTATATATATATGTGTGTTGTTTGTATATATATATATATATATATATATATATATATATATATATATATATATATATATATATATATATATATGTATAGTGTGTGTGTGTGTGTGTGTGTGTGTGTGTGTGTGTGTGTGTGTGTGTGTGTGTGTGTGTGTATATATATATATATATATATATATATATATATATATATATATATATATATATATATATATATATATATATGTATATATATATATATATATATATATATATATATATATATATATATATATATATATACACTACGAAAACTTTTCGAAAAAGAAAGTTTTTTTTAAAGAAAAGTAAAGGCCATATTAAACTTAAGATCAGTAGAAATAGAAGCCTACAATAATTCAAACTCAAAACGACCAGAAATTATTATTAAAGAATGAAAAAGGAAAGGAGAATAATTGGTATGGCGGTAACACTGCATATAAATTCATATGATTATATATATACTGGGCTGTAATAATGCAAAAGGTAAATATAACATTGGTTTAAGAATGGAAAGAAAGACAAAGAATGAATTTACGACGATAATCAAGTAAAAAATAAGCTTTATTTGAACAATGCCATACAGCGATGAAATTTGATTATGATATTTGGTGCTTCGCATTGATATTTCAGTTTTAAAAGTTTTATCAGTTTTTTCTCAAAGGGAAATTATGTGATGGGCATGAATCCAGACTTGCAGCTAAATTAAATATAGTTACTTCTACTTTTCACATATTTTTTTTGATATTGGTTTGATTTTTATAGTCTGTAGTACTGAGGAGTTCATTGAGGAGATAATCAAAAACAAATTTTAAAAATTTTGCCTCTTTGTTCAAAAAAAGAGATAATCAAATATTTAAACTTTGAAATGTATATTGCTAAAAATATATTATTTCTTATAGTTCCCCGTTAGAAAAAAGTCTTAGAAATATTTTGGAAATTGTGCCGTAAAAGGTCTAAGATTATACAGACTCAGCAGTAAGAAATACATTTTATTTATTTTCTGGTAAACAAACTGGAAGAATATTCTATAATAGGAGCTTTTCTAGCGTAAAGCCCCGTAAAATTTTGGATCTGCCGCTAAAATATGTGATGTCCTTCAATTTTCTGAAAATTCCCTTAGAATTTTATGAAAAACACTTCTTAACAGAAGTTTGGTGTTTTCTTGGATAGGGCTATTGTGGCAACTTTTACCACAACAACCAATAATTACAACCCAAGTCCTAAAATTGGTCTCAATCAGGAACCCTTATCGCTATCTAAATTCAGAAAGTGCAAAGATTTTCAAACAGAGGTGTTTATTGTTTGAAGTTCAGGAAAGGTCTGCCCATTTCATATGAAAACATTGATTGAAAACAAAATTAGTCTTATCTAGGCTCTCCACCAAAACAGGAAACTAGATTTTTCAAATATCACAGGAACTACAATCTAAGAAAATAAATATCACGACGTGAAAAAAAAATGATAAACTATAAAGTTGCGGATCCAGAGGGGGAGGGAGGGTTACCCCTTCAAATTCGTCTAAAGCAGTGTAATTTACCTAATTAACGCACGTTTGCATTAATTAAACTTGCTCCTAACGTAAGTTTGTCGGATCAACCTACTTTGCGCCCCCTCCCCTAAAAAAATCCTGGATCCGCCCCTGAAACCATCACACCTATTCCACCAGTTATTAGAAGAAAAAAAAATTCCTTATTTTCACAAATTTCATCAACTCCTTTTTACAAAATCCTACATAGGCCAATCATTTGAGTCCACTGTATGTAAATAATAGATTAAGTCATAATTTGTATATAAATTAAGTCATACCTGTGAGATGGGACACTTGCAAACCACTTGGCTGGCTCACCAAGTTTTTTTCTGCTTTCGCAATTACGAATAATGCACGTTGTAACCATTTCTCATTGAGTCTACACACTAACCCGCTAATGCAGAAAGAAGTGGGAGGAGCTTTTTGTTCACACCGAGAACGAAGACCAGAAATGATCTGCGATAAGCTTACTGGATAATTATATGAGCTGTGTTTTGAACTAACCAAAAGGCACTATATGCATGCTACTTATACTACTACTTCTATTGGTACTGTTGCTACTACTACCAATACCATTGCTACCACTTTGATTAAAACAAAGGGTGTTGGGGTGAACTTTAAAGATTGTTGAGGGGATTCGGAACTAAATCAATACAATAATCGGTTAAAAGACTGTCAGAAGGCATATCTGCCAATCTCAGGAAATGATGTTCTGGATGTTCAACTGACCAAAAGGTAACTACTGTTACAGCTGCTACAATTACTATACAACTACTATTGCTACAACCCCTTTTGCTACTACTGCTGCTACTTTTGCTAGTGGCTACTATTGTATAAACTACTGCTTTTAAGGCTAAAGTTGTTAATGTGAAATATTCATTTTAACACCTTTAGACTTGAAATTCAAAGGAAATATTGATAGAGAAGTTTAACTAAATCAAAATATAATACGTTTATACAGGCCATATCAGTGGTATCTCAGAAACAATTTACGGTATTAAGTTGAAACTTTAGAACATGTTGATCTGACAAGAAAAAAAACCAACTCTTTGAGCATGCTTTTACTGCTTTTATTACTACAATTAAAGCTACAATGGCTATTCCTGATATTAATAATACTGTTGCTACAACTAATTTTACTACTATGGGTAAGGATATTAAGGTGACAACTTCAAGGAATACCCTGGGATTGTTTAATTAAATCAAAACATCCTATGTGCATTTACGTTGTCAAAAGGACATATCAGCATTTTTCCAGAAACTGCTTATGTTGAAACTTTCAGGGCATGTTGAAGGAGATATATCTATGTGATTACCTTGCAACTGAACCACTATTTCTCTGTTTAACCATTGAATCCCTGAATCTATTTAGCCAAACTCCTGAGTGACTCAATCCCTATTTAACTAAACTATCATACAACTCAACCCCTTTTAACTCAACGCCCCTGCAACTCAATCTGTGCTTAATTTAAATCCCGTTTAACTGAACCTCCAACACTCTCCTACCCAAGTTGCCTCAGAATCAAGCCTTTTTGAAGAAAGCTGTTGTTAAAGAGTTTGGTAAAACACATTATCCTTTCCCTGTTTTCCTCCTTATGAGCGCAGAAAGTTTGAATATTGAAAAGTTAGTTGAGTTAGAAGCAACAGCATAATTGAACCATATTGATATAATTGCAGTTACTGAAGTCCACGCATAAAATCCAGATTTCCTTAAAATGACTTGTTTTTTCCAAGTTTATAAAACTACGCCCGGCTGACTACCCATGCGGGAAAAAGGTAGGAGGAGTAATAATTTTGGCAAAGGATTCCCTGTATCCTACCCTTATCCATGTGCCAGGACTGGGTGATTACGATGGAATCAATTGGATATCTACTAAGCCCCAATTTCTGCCTTGGCCTTAAACTAATTTAATCATTTGCACATTTTATTATCCAACCAGACAGAATGCTTGTTCTCATCGTAATTTTCATGATATTCTAAAGCAAGTCTTACTTTAGTGATGACAATGTATCTAAATTCTGACATTTTTATAGCAGGAGACGCAAAATTACTAAGTTTTAATTATCTGTGCAAAGATCAGAAGCTTAAGTAAATTGTTGATTTCCCTACTAAAAAAGGTGTAACCAGTTGGGATGTTACTTGCAACAACCTTAAAACCTTTCACAATACTCGAAAAAACAAATTACTCAGTCTCTGAATTTTCGTTTTGAACAATAACAAGTCAAGCTCTTTTTGATTTTGGATCTTGGATTATGTCTGAAAGATGGGATGGTATTGTGGTGTGCGTAAATCTTATTTCGAAGGTTAGTTTGTCTTAACCAGATTAATGACAAATCACCAAAAATGTTTTCCAGAGGTCACCAAGAAGGTATGTTCCTCAGATAAAACTTACATTGATGAAAAAATAAAAGGGCTAATCCATTTGAAAATAAAACTTTTTCATCTTGACAAAAATGATGATGTCTTAGCCCTTCGTAAACAAATAAACAAAGAAATACGTCGTGCTGGTTCTCTCGATGGTAAGAATAAATTAAATTGTTAAAAAAAGCAACTCAGCAATGGTTTAATTAAGTGAAAGAAATACAGGGTCGCTCGTGCAAGAACGTTGATTTTCTTCTGGATGAACCTCCTGAACAGATTGCCAATGAGCTGAATAAACACCTAGCTAATATTGTGCAACCGTTTCCTCCTCTCTCGAAAAGCCTTCTAATCCCTGAAACTACAAAAGATAAAATCCCAGCAATTTTCAGCAAAAGAAATAATAGAAATAATACAGAAACTAAAAAAAAAACTAGTATATGTCCCATCAATAACCCAGATGATCTAATACAAGCATTTCCTGATAAACTGTGAATACCCCTTGTTAGTATTTTTAATGGTATTAGTAAAATTGGATGTTACCCGTCGTGCTGGAAGCTGGGCTTTATTACTCTAATCTAAAAGAAGGGAGGCCTAAATTATTTAACTGGAGTACGGCAGTTTGGAAACCGGAAGGAAACATCTAATTAACAATACCTTGTTAGTCTTCTTGACACCATTCTTAAAGTTCTTGAAAACCGTGATACTTGGTTTAATCTTTTTTAATTGATCCCCAGAAAGTGTTAGATCTAATTGAATACAATATCCTTGTAAATAAACTGCCGACGGAGTTTCAAGTGAGTCTCTTTCTAGTTAAAATTGTTGCCTCCTTTTTAACAAATGGTACTCAAGCACTTAAATATAAAAAGTTTTCTTCCAATCCCCTTCCTGTTTTTTGTGGGGTCCCCCAAGGAACTTTGATGGGTCCTATTCTATTCCTTATAATGATTAATAGCCTTATGAATGTCCACAGAGATCAGTTTAAGTATATACGAAATATTAAAAGCTCAATTATGATATTAATTGACGATGACAGTTGATTTTTTCAATCATCTTCTTTCACAATCACCATTCCTCCAAAAATCTCTGTCACCAACATTAAACTACTTGGGGTGACAATTACTGCGGACATGAATTGGGATGCTCAAAACAAGCTCCCCCTTCTGTTTCCCTTCTAAAACTTTTGATAAAATTTTCTTGCCCCCCCCCCCCCCCCCTAATGATGTTCTCCAACTTAATTGCTCTTTTATTTGGCCAATACTGGAGTAAGCTTCAGAACCTATTTATAAGATTGAAAATATCCAAAAAAGGTGCTAAGAATCATAAATGGTGAAGGGAGGGTTCCATATCATTATCTACTAGGTAGGATCAAGCTCACCGCGCTGGCCGAGAGGAGGAACCTCCTGTGCCTTCGTTTCGGTACCAAGACCCTGTTAGTTCAACGATTACGTTTCATTAACTCTGAACCTTACCTTCCATCCCGCAACAGACCGTCCCGTATAAAATCCCCAAACATCCCAAAAGTTACTCCCATCCCCGCTAAACATGAGAGATATCGCAAGAGTTTTGTTCTCAGTTTTGTTGAACAGTACAATAGCCACCGAAACTAGTAATTAATTTTATTTTTATCTATTTATCTTTCCTTTTTGACTTTCTAACTAAGTTTTGACTGTTTTTATGTGTTATGTACAATGGGTTATTTTTGACGGGAAAGTCAAATCCTTTCAATATGACATATATGTACAAGTGCTATTTGTGGAGCGAAATTCAAATTCGGCAACCATGCTGTGAAAGTAGTTTTTAAATTAAAGTCTATTCCATTCTATGAACCTCATTCAACTCCCTGTTTAAATCAACCCTCGCACACTCTTCACTCATTTAACTCGACCCCATTATATTTAAGTGGTAAGAGATCTACCACTGAATTGTCCATGATCAAAAAGTCTTAAACTGGTGTTTCAAATCCCCCTTTCGATTACACTCCTATCAAGTCTCCTTTGCAAGTAAAAAGTAAAGGGTTTTGAAAAAAATCATTCAAATACGATGCTAATTCGTTGGTGATCAATACTGGTGATATTACACTCCTATCAAGTCTCCTTTGCAAGTAAAAAGTAAAGGGTTTTGAAAAAAATATTCAAATACGATGCTAATTCGTTGGTGATCAATACTATTTGTTTTCCTTGGGAATTTTGAAATTGATACTTGGACACGTCTTTTTTTCTTCCTTTCTTTCTTCAGCACTAGTGAATCACTGGAACAACGTAAGGGTGTTGAAAGGGGTAGCTACCCAAGGTTGTTGGAATTAAGGTTTTATATTCTACCACCCCATAAAGCCATGCATTAATAGGTCATCAGCTTTGATGTTACATAGCAGACTTTAAGCGAAAATTTTAAGTAAAAGGATGGTTGATTCACTGTTCAAAGCTGCTTTAAGTATAATTATTGCCTTCTTTGTAATCTACTGAGTCTGTTGAATTTTGCTTTCTTCTTAGTAGCTCTAAATTTTTAAAAATTATATTGTGTATTCTCAGACTAGAGACTATATTCTATTAAAACTTAAGCCTTACTAGAGAAACAGGTGTTTCCAGTTTTTGATTAAAGGTCCAAATTCCACAACCCTCTTTGCTCCTCATTCAAACATTATAAAATACGTTAATTATAACATTTGATCAATTATGGAAAAATAAATAGAAATCTGGTCATTTAGACGAAACTGGATAAAGTCCAACATGAATGCAGTAATTGCTAACTTTACATAAGCTCGAAAAAAAAAACAAGTTGCGGTTGATGCTGTAACCATGATTAGGTAAAAATATCTACTGAGACTAGTATGCATTAAAATACAACTTTTGTGCATTGAAACTTAAATGCTAGATTACATTATGAAACTTGGTTAAAAGTCCATTTTTAAGAAAAATAATGTTTGATATTAGGTTACATCTAAGGGTGCACTGTTCTGTGCCTTAACTAGCGTCTAACTGTTAGAGAGTTTATTAGTCTGATTTGATATTGCCATAAGTTTATTAATTTTTCTAAGTACATATGAACATGAAAAATAAGGACAACTACCATACTTTTCCATAGAATAAAATACTATTCATGTAAAGATGTGAAATATTTGAAGTAAACTAAAAAATAATTTTTTACTTTATTTTTTAGGCATAATAAAGTGTGGTCGGATTTGAAACACATGCTTGACGAAGTGACTAGCAAAAGTTCTTGCAATGAGTATGAAGACTTTGTTATCGCCCTCAGAGCTGCCACCAAACATGGATCTATATAGCTTTATGGTACTAGGTCTATAGATTTTTATAGGTGTCTTTTTTGTCAAAATTCGCAAAAGTAAAATTTTCTGAATCGTAGAATTTGTAGTTAAATCGAAGTTAAATCTATTATATGGTTTTGCAATTTCTATTGTAAAAATTTTAATGAGATAAGTTTAATTAAGAGATTGTTCATATTAATCTATTTTAGTAGATTTTTTCTTCGCTCATTGGCCCATTTATTGCAACGTTTTATAATGACTATTTTCATTGACTTTTTTGTCTTTATACCTTAAACATATATGGAGTAGCATTTACGCTTGGTTGAGAAATGTCTGAACCCACGCTCTTTACACTGAAACTTAACTTTGGCCACAATTCTTTAAGAACGATTGTTCAATCTGAAGGGCGGTTGAATTTTATTGAGAAGTACTTAAAAAAAAACAAAAAACAACTTAGGCCTAAAGAGCAAGGGTTGCGGAAGACGGAAAAATTTCCGGAATAATATATAGACGGAATAATATATAATAATTTCATTTATAGAATAATTTCTATTTATTTTAAGTTTTAATGTTGTTCCTTATTTTAAGATAAAGAAAACTGTTTTTTATTTAATATGGTGTAAAAAAAAACAGGTTGAAGTAAGAAGATTGATGATAAAAAGTTTTTTAAACTGAATGTAATGAGCAAAACTAAAACGTACATAAATTATTCCCCGTAATAGAGGGACTACTCTTTCATCAACCGTCGCCAATAAACTAGAGTTTTTTCTCTGCTTTGAAAAATATTCTTATACCAATTACACAGCCCGTGTTTTTACGAGTCGTTCTTTTGGGATTGGCCCCAAAAGTCAAATTCTAGCTTAAACAGCAACGGTGCAGGACCAGGCGACCCTTTTTTAGTGGAAAGGGCAATTTATATGTTGGAAAAGCCTGACCCCTTTACTTCATCTATGTAATGTATACTAAGAGAAAAATGTTAACACCTTACATAATCAAAAAGAATTATAATTTCTACTATTTTGGGAACGGAGAGGGGAGGGCTCACTAAGTTTATTCTAATGGGTCAAACCAAAAAAAAAAAAAAAAAAAAATAATAATAAAGTAGCAATGATTACCCAAATAATCATTTGAAAAATAGAATTTTTTTTTCTCAATATTTATCTGTCGAAAATTTAACATGAACAGTCAAATTTATCAAAAACTACTTTTTCGGTTGTATTTAAGACAATGTTTTCAATATAACCTCTGGGAGGCTCCAGCCCCCTAGCTCTTCTGGTCACGCCCTGCTCACACACAAGACAATTTGTGCTTGTTTTTATTTTTGATATTGCTCCTTATTTTCAGTTGAAAAAGCTGTGGTTTTTATTTAATATATGAAGTCTTTCAATCATACTGAGAAATGCACCTTTTCTATCCATGAAAAATTCTCACCGGAAAGTCCCTCCCCCAAAAAAATTACCCACTTTGGAAAATTTACCTCAGCTTTAATTTCACCCTCCCCCCTCCCAAGATTTATTGTTAAGTATTGATCAATCCCATCATATCTATTTAAATCTTTTTTTCTGTAGTTTAGCCGCCACCCAGACCAAACTTCTGGTATAGCTTCAACTGTAGTATTTTTTTTTGGGGGGGGGGGCAAAGGGGGGTCCACATCCTAAGAGTCAAGGGGCATGGGCTATCCTTCAGGGGAAAGCAATGACGGTTCTACCCTGTTCACTTTGCTTATACTTACAGTAAGTATGATGTATTATTATATAAGGAATATAGCAAGTAAGTAACTTATGCATTCTACTTTTCTGCTTTCTACTTACTTAGCAGTCTAGTTTATTCTAATAACGAAAAAATTTCAAAATTAGAAAATGATTATAAATGTTAGATTATTTAATTGAAATTTGCACCCCGGGTGAGCGCCCCCCTCAACCCCCTCCTCTAAAACCACCTCTGGGGAAAATCAAGTCTAAAGGAATATCAAGTCTAAAGGAAAATCAAGTCTGAAAGGGGCCGTCACAAATGTGAGCGAAATCTATAAATGGATCCCGTTTGTTGATTAATTTGGTCACACTTTTGCTGCTTTCACTGTTAAGAATTTCTTCTCTTTTTGTTATTGTGTTACTATAAGAAGATGCAGATGGGAATAATATCGCTTTTTAATACTTTCTTCTTACTGTTCCACTTTCCATCGCTTTTTTAAAGTTGGTTTTGAGCCAAATAAAGTAAGTAAGGAGCTCTACCCTTTCTTGGTTTTGGTAATCTGTTATAACTTTTGTTATAAATTTGATAGAAATTATATTTTTACTAACGTTATTAAATACGTCAAATTTTAGAGCTTGACAAAACTTAAATATAGTGTTTAATATCCACCGTAACTCTTCTAGTTGAACCTAAATGTTTCTAGTAAACTGAATCAGCATAGATTGTGCCATCCGTTTTACTTAAGATTTCTAGAAAAAATTAAAATTAAGAAAATACATGTCATAATTCTTTCACCTATTAAATTTAAATGCTGTCTTGTTGCCTACGATTTTGTTATTGGATTTGGAAGCAGTTCTGACTAGTATATATCTTTAATTTTCATGTCGGGTTTACCTTAAGGTAGTGGTAAAATGTTCATTGTCGCACATCTTATTAACCACCAAAATGAGGCAGTATATCCAAAATACGAACTTTCATATTTATATTATTTTTTTATTTATCTCGTTCGATATAGTACGAAGATGCTTTTGGTTAAATCATCACCTGGATGTAATGCCGAATAAATATTTTATATAACTTAAATGGTCAAATTTTTGTCTCTGTTATTACATCCATAGATTTGGCAAATTACCTTTTTGTTTCCAATTCTTACTGTACTTACTTTTACAAAAAACGCACTGTATATAACAATTCTTCTGAAATTGTCAGGCTAATTAAAAGAAAAGTTTAGTGAACAACTTAAATGAGTGTTTTATTCCAAAGAAATGTTATGAAACATTGAACTTTAGCTTTTACTATTGTGAATTCGGTATCATGCAAGATCTGTCGTTTATGCCAAAAAATTCTGGTCCTGGTTTGAGGCATTTTAAACTCTCAAGTCGAGAGGTGTTGTTTCAACCAAAATTCGAGAGAAGTAACTTGATTCAAGAAGTGTGGTTGCACAGTCACGTCGTTCTTATAAACGGCTAAAGCTATTTCTTTAATATGTTGCGCTTAATTCCGTAATCATGAAATTGGAATAACATCTTCTGAGACTGATCAGCATTAAGACATGACTTTTTGGCATCGAAACTGTAATGCTAGATTGCGTTATAAAACTTGGTTAAATGTCTATTTACAGAAATATGAAACTTGATATTAGAGAAAAACTAGGGGTGTCACTAATCTGTGCCTTATATTTTTTATGCCTTTTAATCTCTGCCTAATTTGATTTTAACACGGTTTAGTAGTCCAATTTCAAGACAAAGTCTGTTTATGTATGACGCTAGTTATTTTCTTTAGAACATACAAAAAGCATCTAAAATAAAGAGAGGAAATTGCCATGGTTTTCAACACTGTAAAGTAGCATATATACGAAGTTTTGAGCTCTGTTAATTTCAAAGTTAAAGAAAAGATATATGAAAAAGAGAAAAATTTGAAATGAATAAAAGAAAATAAATTTCATTATTTTTTAGGTAAAATCAAGAAACAGGGTTGGTTTTTAGAACACTACAAACTCATGGAAGAAGAAGGAACAATTACAGAATTTTGCTCTGATTGTGAAGGTATAGGTGACGCCCTAGGAGCTACCAATTGTAAAGGATGAATATAAGTTTAAAGGTACTATTTTTTTCAGAACTTCAGCTTATATTATGTGTTCAGTCTCATTAAGAGGTAATTGTCAGTCTTTCCTGTGTCTGTTATCAAAATTTACAAAAGAATCTTCAAAATCTTCGAGTTAGTGATTTATACGAAAAAAAATTGTTATATGTTCTGTATTTTTGGTTAAACTCTAATTAAAAAAAATTATCTTTCCTGTACCATTATTACTCTAAATTTCTCTATTGTTAGATTTTCCTTTCATTTATTTCTCCTTTTTTTTCTTATAACTGTTGAATATTTTGTTTTCACTTTTTGTCTTTATAAATGATAAAAAAAAGTTGGCTTTATTTGTTTTTGCTGGAGACATACCTTTCTGCTAAAATAGATGAAGCATTTTTAGTTCAAACTTAGGAACTCATAGATTATCAAAAGCTAAAGCCAAAATAAGCTAAAGTCAAAAGCCAGTTGAAATAATTTTTTTGGGGTAATTGAAACAACAACCTAATGGAAATGTTATCGAGTTTTTGAAACTTTCAAACTCAGCTCCTTAAAATAAATATTAGTATGAAGCCGTGCCAATCATTGATAAAATCGTATTTTTAAATGTTGTTAGGCAATATCATAACCTATATAATATGGTCAAATTTGGCAACTATATGTAGACATACTGATTGTGACTAGCTAATTTGAACTCAGGTTTCTTTGTATGGAAAAAGAATGGGCCTTTTAACTAACGCAAAAAGAGGGGGGGGGGTATGTGTTAATCGGAGATTTGAAGTTGTATTGCTGTTTTAGACTGTGCTTTTTAAATTTTGTAACGGCTTTTCATAACGACGTGGAAACCATGTCAATAGAGGAAAAACTACAATAGTTTTAATTCTATAAAATAGATTTTATACGAAGTTTTTAGTTCCGTGAATTTGAGAAATAGAAGAAAATAAGATGTAAAAAAATCGAAAATTTGAAATGAATTGAAAACAAAATGGATTTTGTGGTTTTGTAGGTATAACCGGCTTTTAAAACACTACAAACTTATCTAAGAGTCTGTTATCTGCACGATGACAGCAATTCCTGCAACTGGTGTGCAGTAACTCTGCGACTGATGTGCAACTGAGGTAAGAACTCTTACCTCAGGGGTTGATTGAATGCCTATAGAAATCTCATCTGTCTGAAGAACAGTGTTTCCACTTTTCTTTTCAAAGAATCTGTAAAACTTTGACGATTTTCGGGAGAAAATCGGGAGATGGCTCTCAGAATTCGGTAGAATATTCAGTTAGAATGTTTTATATTTTTTATTAAGTTTTTTGAGCTGTTCGAGCGATTTGCGAATAAAGTACCACATTCTAAAAGTTCGGAGTGCAGATCTACTGGAGCCAGCTGCGATTCCGGAAAGAAAAAGAGGATTTCGTCGATCAACTTTGTCAAACATGACAAAGAGAAGCAGCTAGGAGCTTGAAAAAAATTTGAAATGTATTTAGTTTTGAAACTAAGTGCAGTCATATTTCATTCAGACTCTAAATCTGTTTAATTCACACATTTTTCTTCATCAGCCTCTACTTTTTCTCACCCTTTCAGACTCAACACGACAGCCCGCTAAGTTCAGGACGGGAACAGAAAATCTGGACGAATTAGGGACATCAGGCCTTCAACCATTGAGTTTAAGTTAAGCGGATAAACTTTTTCTTTACCACCATCCCCAAATCACCATTCACAAATGATTAAGAGAAAACGCAAAGTTGCAGCTCATTAATATTCATATAACTGAAAAAAAGTATAAAAATTAGCAAAACTTTCAAATACATATACCGTATTACATTCATAATTTGTTCCTATTGCATGGCTTTTTATGTGAGCAGTCCACTCTGATCATGGAGTAAATCAGCTGTGCTGGCAGACGCTACTACTCCTTTTAGCTTCTTTCTGAGGGGCTGGTCAACCGTCAGTGAGTCTGCTGTGACTTCGGCTCGTTTCATTCCAAGTTTCATCTGAATCTTGGAAGGATGGGTGGGTTTAGTGACTTAGCGTTTTTGGGTTGAATAAAACTAACCACCTCATAGATATCGTCATCAAAACTGAATCTTTTCTGTATCTGAACGATAGCCTCTTTATAAAACTCGCGAGCTGACAAATAATTTTCTTCAGTCTCGGCTTTTAGCTTCTCCTTTTGATCTTCAGACTGATCACTAGTATTCGCATCACTGGTCAACTTGACAATTTTGTCTGCCGCATCTAAGCCGAGGTAAATATTTTTCAGAGGGAGGTAGTGCAAACTATTTTTAGGATCAACGGTCATTCCCTTTTCATGAAATTTCGTGACAAAGTCTTTACAAGTTTCACTGTCTCTTCTTTCAAAACGTGAAACAGTGGGGCATCTGCTTGGAACATCGTGTTAAACTCTGTTAATAGTCCAAGGATGTACTCCATAAACATCCTCATGACTTTCATAATTGGATTCTATAATGCATTAAACACAAGCTCATTTCCATACGTGAGGTATTCAAATTCCAAATTTCTGAAATATATCTTCAGAGGTTCCCAAAGTTGAAGAATCCGTCTTACACACGTATGAATAGAGAGCCATCTTGTTTGTCCAGGTGCAAGAATTTTCAGCCGGTCCATGTTGCAGAAGTCCTAGAACTCTCCAAAAGTGCTGACTTGCTTTGCACTGTTTGCAAAATGATTATAAATCGTCCTGCATAGATCTTCCAAAGTTTTTGGAAGCTTTTTATAAGTTTAAGATGCCACAAGATGGATCTGGTGGCAACTACACTTCACGACAGTAACCCATGGGTAGTTTTCTTTTATAAGTGAAAAAACAGAGTGATGGGCCCCCATCAACACTTTTAGAAACAGATCTTGTTGGTCAGTAGAATTTCATCTTTTTCCAGGACCTGCAGAGAATTCCTCAGTTTTGAGAACAGCATTTCCCAAGTTCCGTCGGGCCATTCCATAAGTTGATTAAATCCACCTCTTGCCATTAAATCCAACCATATTGCCGTGTTGCTTCCTAAATGTTAGCGTTCCGGGTATATTTTTGCCTCGAACTTCTTTTTTTGCAGACTTGATGCGATTCTATTCATGTTTCTAATACAGTAGTTTATTTGATACGCTCTCAATTTTCAAGAGTTTAACCACATTCCCGTGTTACTTCCCAAATGCTAGAGTGCAATAGTTGATTTGATACGCTCTCAATTTTTCATGAGTTCAAGTTCAAGTTCAATTTTTCAAGAGTTGAACAACATTGTCGTATTGTTTCCCTAATGCTAGCGTTTTGGGTATATTTTTGCCTCGAGCTACTTGTATTGGCAGACTTGATGCGATTCCATTCATGTTTCTAATACAATAGTTGATTTGATACACTCTCAATTTTCAAAAGTTGAACCACATTGCCGTTTTGCTTCCCAAATGCTAGCGTTCTGGGTATATTTTTGCCTTGAACTACTGGTTTTTGCTGATTTGATGCGATTCCATTCATGTTTCTAATACAATAGTTGACTTGATACGCTCTCAACTTTTGAAGAGTTGAATCTCGTTGCCGTATTGCTTCCCAAATACTAGCGTTCTGGGTATATTTTTGCCTCGAACTACTTGTTTTTGCAGATTTGATGCGATTCCATTTATTTCTTAAATACAATAGTTGATTTGATGCGCTCCCAGTATTTTAAGAGTTGAATCACATTGCCGAATTGCTTTCCAAATGCTAGCATTCTGGGTGTATTTTTGGCTCGAAGTACTTGTTTTGCAGACTTGATGTGATTCTATAAATGCTTCTATTACAATAGTTGATTTGATACGCTCTCAATTTTCAATAGTTGAATCACATTGCCGTGCTGCTTCCCAAATGCTAGCGTTCTCGGTATATTTCTGCCTCGAACAACTTGTTTTTGCAGACTTCATGCGATATTCATGTTTCTAATACAATAGTTGATTTGATACGCTCTCAATTTTTCATTAGTTTAACCTCATAGTCGTAATAATTCCCAAATGCTAGCGTTCTGGGTATATTTTTTTCTCGAATTACTTGTTTTGCAGACTTGCTGCGATTCTATTCATGTTTGTAATACAATAGCTGATTTGATACGCTTTCAATTTTCAAGAGTTGATTTACATTGCCCTGTTGCTTCCCAAATTTTAGCGTTTTGGGTATATTTCTGCCTCAACCCACTTTTTTTGCACACTTGATGCGATTCTATTCATGTATCTAATACAATAGTTGATTTGATACGCTCTCAATTTTCTAGAGTTGAATCACATTGCCGTGCTGCTTCCCAAGTGCTAGCGTTCTCGGTATATTTCTGCCTCGAACTACTTGATTTTGCAGACTTCATGCGATTCAATTCATGTTTCTAATACAATAGTTGATTTGATACGCTCTCAATTTTTCAAGAGTTGAACCACATTGTCGTATTGCTTCCCAAATGCTAACGTTCTGGGTATATTTTTTCTCGAATTACTTGTTTTTGCAGACTTGATGTGATTCTATTCATGTTTCTAATACAATAGTTGATTTGATATGCTCTCAATTTTCAAGAGTTGATTTACTTTGCCATGTTGCTTCCCAAATTTTAGCGTTCTGGGTATATTTCTGCCTCGAACTACTTGTATTTGCAGAATTGATGCGATTCCATTCATGTTTCTAATACAATAGTTGATTTGATACCCTCTCAATTTTTCAAGATTTGAACCACGTTGTCCTATTGCTTCCCAAACGCTAGCATTCTGGGTATATTTTTGCCTCGAACTACTTGTTTTTGCGGACTTGATGCAATTCCATTCATGTTTCTAATACAGTAGTTGATTTGATACGCTCTCAATTTTCAAAAGTTGAACCACATTGTCGTATTACTTCCCAAATGCTGGCGGTATGGGTATATTTTCCCTCGAACTACTTGTATTTGCAGACTTGATGCGATTCCATTCATGTTTCTAATACAATAGTTGATTTGATACACTCTCAATTTTCAAAAGTTGAACCACATTGCCGTTTTGCTTCCCAAATGCTAGCGTTCTGGGTATATTTTTGCCTTGAACTACTGGTTTTTGCTGATTTGATGCGATTCCATTCATGTTTCTAATACAATAGTTGACTTGATACGCTCTCAACTTTTGAAGAGTTGAACTTGTTGCCGTATTGCCTCTCAAATGTTAGCGTTCTGGGTATATTTTTGCCTCGAACTACTTGTTTTGCAGATTTGATGCGATTCCATTCATTTTTCTAATGCAATAGTTGATTTGATGCGCTCCCAATATTTTAAGAGTTGAATCACAATGCCGAACTGCTTCCCAAATGCTAGCGTTCTGTGTGTATTTTTTGGCTCGAACTACTTGTTTTGCAGACTTGATGCGATTCTATAAATGCTTCTATTACAATAGTTGATTTGATACGCTCTCAATTTTCAAGAGTTGAACCCCATTGCCGTGTTGCTTCCAAAATACTAGTGTTCTGGTTAATTTTTTGCCTCGAACTACTTGTTTCTGCAGACTTGATACGATTCCATTCATGTTTCTAATACAATAGTTGATTTGATATGCTCTCAATTTTTCAAGAGCTGAACTACATTGTCGAATTGCTTCCCAAATGCTAACGTTCTGGGTATATTTTTGCCTCGAACTGCTTGTTTTGCAGATTGTTGCGCTTCTATTCATGTTTTTAATATAATATAATGATTTGATTACGCTCTCAATTTTAAAGAGTTGAACCACATTGTCGTATTGCTTCCCAAATGCTAGCGTTCTGGGTATATTTTGCCTTGAACTACTTAGTTTTGAAGACTTAATGCGATTCCATTCATGTTTCTAATGCAATGGTTGGTTTGATACGCTCTCGATTTTCAAGAGTTGAACCACATTGACGTGTTGCTTACTTACTTGTTCTTGTGGCGGGAAGTAGGCGTTTCCACCTTGCCCGGTATCTAGTATCTTCGAGACCTGTTTCAACCACGTAGTGGGGTCTTCTGCCAGCTGCTTTGCAAATGGGAGTTATTGAGTTATTCATCTGTGACCAAACTTTCTGTACGGGAGACCGGCTATAACTGGGACAAAAAATCTTCTTTTGGGTTTTGCTCGAGTCCTGATGAAGCTACCTAAACGCTTCAAAGACCAACAGATAGCCTAAACATTTTAATTTCTCCAGAAATTTTTCCCAATTTTTAGTGCTGTTACTTTTTTGGAACTTGCAAAAGTCTAGAGTCAGTAATTTTGTCCCTGTTATTGCGATACCCTCCATAACTGGAACATAATGATGGGGTAAACTGGGAAATAATGTTATCTCAAGGGTAGGCGCATATTTTCTTACTTTTTTACTGAATTTTCAAACATAATCATTAAAAAGTAAGAAATATTCAAAAATGTTATAAAACTACGGCGATATTCAGTTAGATATTTCTTAAAAGGCGTCACTGAAAGACTCTTTCGGTGGAACTATGCAAAAATTCACTCAAATCTTCCTGAATAGAGAATTGCTTGGCACCTCTGTCTGTTTCTCCTAACGCAACTGACGATCTCAGATTAAGAACTACGCAGCTTTTCTCTCCTACAGATGTCTCTTCAGTCCAGACGAATTTTTGCCCTCCATTGAAATTTTCCTTGTCCCATATGGTGATTTCTTCCCCCACTTCTTCGGTTACTTATCCTATAACATAACACAATCTGGTCTTGGATCGAAGCTTGACATGGACAAAATCAAAAATGCTAATTGAAAAGTCCTCTTCTTCTTTGTTGCTTCCAACATGGAGCAATTCATCAGAACTGTCACTATATTCGATAGATGAAACCTCACTAAGTTCGGAGTCTAGCCCAAGGTCTAGTCTCTTAGCTTTTTCCCCTTTTTCTTGATTTCTTGTATCTTCACTTTTTTTTAATCCCCTTTATTTATTTTCTAACCCGTCACTACGAAAAAAGCAAGAAGACTGAGTACAACATAATACACAAAAAAAAGAGAAAAAAAACAAACAAAAAAAACAACAAAACAATACAGAACAAATAATTAAAAGTAGTACTTAAAAGCGATACTACTGCCGCAGGAGGGACGACCACTCGTGCGACAGCCTTGCATTAAAATTTTCAATCTGTTTTATAACGGCATGACAGGGTTCTGTAGCTTTATAATGAAGGCTAATATACGAGTTACGCGTTCACAAGGGTAGTCTCAACAGATACTTTGCATAACGAAAGTAGTAGGACCAAATTTGCTTGATGTCTGATTTCTGAAGCATTCTCCAGGAAGGTGCAATATACAGAATATGCGGCAGCGCGGTTGCGTTATACAACCTAGCTAAAATCATGCGATTAAAGCGGAGTTTATTTGCCACAATGTTACCATATGACGCCAAAATACGCTTTTGCAGGTGGCTAACTATGAGTGAGCAGGTAGCTTGCACGGAAGTCCTTTCAGGAAGGCCCAAATAAGTTAACGAAGACAATGGCTAAACGGTAATATCACCAAGACTAATAGATACACTATTCGAATCATTCCAATTAAAAAGAACAATCCCATACTTAGCTGCATCGAAACTAAGACCAATTTTCCGGTACTCATTATTTAACATTTTAAAATTCTCCTTGAGGCGCGCAATAGTCCGACAAGGCATAAACACATCATCAGCATAACAAACTAGGCTTAGATTCAAACCGCGAACTATGCATGAACATTCAATTTGCGATTGTGACTCTATTATTGCATTATTGAAAAAATCAGGTGAAACAATAAATCCCTGTCTCACTCCCTTATAAACCGGTAAGACAGCATAAATATCACTCATACCAGGAATATAAAAACAGATCACGAAATTACCATATCATTTCCGATACGCTCCTATCACCGAAGGGTTGACCCGCCTCTTGTATGCCGAATATAAAATATGTTAGTGGACGAGTGAATAAAATGCACAATGCATATCGTGGCTACCATGAACTAGAGATTCACTAGCTGCATCAGCATCCAAAAGTATAGCACATAGAGCTGACAGGACATGACCACACCCTAGTCCCTTCTGAAAGCCAAATTGCTCCGAAGGAACGTAACATTTTGACCGAATTTCATCGCATGTTAGCAATAACTTACAAAAAACATTCAACACAGTAATGGGTCTATACGAACTGCAAAGGTGGGGAGGTATACCTCGCTTTTACACAAGGATCAGTTTACCTTCGCAAAAAGATTTTGGCACTATTCCAAAGGAGAATATCAATTGGTATAGTAAGCTCAAGTGGTCAGTCAGAAGATCACTACTAAAATCCAGAGCAGCCCCGCAGATACCATCAGTACCCTTACTGAATTTATTTTCAACTTCATTATAGCAGAGATAACCATACTTCGTGTCACAACAAAATCACTATTTGTATGGCATTGTAAACTGTAGTTAAGCTTTTCAGCATGTTCTGCACTAAGATTAGACGGGGGAGGTGCAAACTCTCGGTGGTAATGGTCTTCCCAGAGATCTTCACCAGGAACAGAATCCGGCGTAGCATAACGTTTGGGTCGCAGGGCATGTTTCCACTGGGCACTAGGATTTTGGTTCACGCTTTCAGAAAAATTTGTTATGCAATCACTCCTGTACTTGTTTAGACCTTTGGCAAATACATGGTTTGCGTGTTTCCGGACACAGTTAACCCAGCCTGTTCATGGTCTGTCACAATCAAGCCAGACTTGGGACCAAAACTTAGATTTCTGACACACAGATTTCAGTTTGGAGTTTCGGGACCAACCTTGAATTCGTGTTCCACGCCTGATTTTCACTGTCGGAACAGCAGCTTTTATTTGGCATTTAATGGCATGGCAAATAAGAGCACAATAAATTTTCAAAAGCACACGAGCATTGTCACAAGAAATAACTGCAGATTTTTGTAAAAGAATGAAAGGGATCTTAATCTTGCTAAGGATTGTATCACAAACCGATTGGAAAAATGATGTATCTGTCTTGTCCCACTCTTATTTAAAAACCAGACTGTAATCTTGGCTGTTGGGGCAGCAGAAGAAATTCTTACTTTGACAGTTATCGGAAAATGGTCAGAAGTGTATGTTGAAGACAGAACTTTCACTTGGTTTTGGAACAGATTTCCTTATGCTAAAACGTGATCGATATTGGTAGTGGCCCCAGTATGATGAAGATAAGTTGCGTCACAATTTTTCATTAGATCCTCTAGGTCACTGGCAAGCTGTAGGATAAGATTTGATCGACTTGAGGTCAAGTCACATAATTCAAAATTAAAATCACCAATCAGGAGCTTTTCGGGCATAGCATTGCCGGTAACACGATTTGCAAGACGTTTGGCGCCGAGAGCAAAGCATTTTTCAGGTTTTTTGGACTTGTAATCTGTCGAAAGGTAAGTGTTAATAACGGTCAGATTTGCAATTTGAATAGCGATATGATTGGCTGAGGTCTTCACGAGGACGCTGGTTAGTGCTTTGTGAATAATTTTGGAGACCACACTGCCTTTCCATGACGATAAAATAAAAGTTCAAAATAAAGATAAAATCATTTTTAATAGACAGTTTATAGAAATTCACAAAAAATAGCAGATATTTCGGTTACATCCTATAGGGATTTTATCCCTATTTTGAAATTTTGTTTTATTGCTTTGTGAACTAGGGTAATAATGCCGCCAGAGGGTCTGCCGTAGATTAGAAGACGTTTGGCTGGCGAAAAAAAATAACACTTGGGAATCAGAGAATTCAAGGAGTTCCTTATTACACTCAATTAAGAAATGTTCTTGCTAACATAACACGTAATTCCTCAAGAATTCTTCAATTACAGGGCGCTTATTAAGAGCATCGCCATGCATATTCCAGGAAATGACGCTAATTTCCATGGTTAGGCTTCTCTGCAATCACTTTTTGGTTTTCAGGGCATCTTACGTGATAGCAAGTGTGAGACGACGAATCACAAGCTACAAAATCCATTGGCTTTGTACAGGGGCTCTCCTTTGATGAAACGTGTTCAAGACTCGCGGATCGGCCACAGACAGCTTTATTTGTACACGAAGTGGCTTTATGCCCATTTTTATAGCACTTGTAACAGTTTTTTTTTAAGGAATTTATATATATATATATATATATATATATATATATATATATATATATATATATATATATATATATATATATATATATATATATAGCTTTTATTGTCAACGAAAGCTGGTATTAAAAATTTTTCTGATTTAAATGATTATTTCAAAAGTTCTGAGCAATCATTAAAAAAGGTTACGTCCCAAATGAATGATTTCT
This sequence comes from Artemia sp. Qi Xiang Cuo, assembly GCF_049724085.1. Classification (NCBI taxonomy): domain Eukaryota; kingdom Metazoa; phylum Arthropoda; class Branchiopoda; order Anostraca; family Artemiidae; genus Artemia; species Artemia sp. Qi Xiang Cuo. Next base: position 5,106,122 of record NC_142812.1, on the reverse strand, counting down.
GGTGCTGTTTTGCATTTGAATTCAAATGCGCTCTCAGTTTTTTGTAGAGCCCCTTTCTTTCGTTTTTTTTTGTCTGAAATGCCTAAATTCAGCAACGTCAGGAAATTGTTAGGTGGAGTGGCATCCATACGGTGACTGGAAGTATGAAAAGGTTATCTAGGTGAAGTTTATTTTTAGACTATTTTCACAACTTAAACGAGATAGGCAACACACAATTTTTTCATTAAAATGTATAAAATACTATTTCACATTCTCGCACTTTGCACAATAACATTTTGCTGTACACAACCTTCTCTCCTTGTAGCAAACGCAATTAATAAAACTATCACAATTAGCACACATGGGAGACCTGCTGCTACAGGTCTCCCGTTCATGTAAATGTGTTTGTAAGATGGGCCAGTTGACAGGACGTGTTGCGCAAACTACTGCTGAATTAACAGAAACGACACCACCTGCAAAATGAAAGTATAATCAAACCGAATAAAGGCTGTATATACATTTCTGACATCTATAAAGTTGCCAAGAATAAACTTGGAAATGACCACAGTTGCCCGAAATGTTTTTAACACCATGCAGCATAAAAGAAGCGGTGGAACTATTGTAACGTTTCGAGTGCTTTAATTACTGTTGAGCCAAAACCCGAGATTCTGGCCTCAGAAACGCATAATATGTCAATACTGTACTTCTCCATCTCATGGACAAGAGGAGCTTGCGTAGCTTCTTGTTTAACAGATCTGACGTTCCAACAACTGTTGGTTATTCTTGATTTTGCATGTTTTATGACTGTAGATGGTTTTCCCAAGGGTATGGCTTGTAGATTTTTGCGACTTCGTCACCATATTCGAAGTCGCGTCGCCTGCCGGGAACGCCGTAGTATGGTTGGCTTGCTTACTTCTTGACACCCACGCCATGGTGGCCACTTTGCTTGCCGGGGACACTTTTTTTTTTACATTTTAATTCTCATTTTAATCATTTGAGTCCCGAGTTATCGTTTACTCCAGAGTAGAAAAAGTGAACCCCCCCCCCCAAAAAAAAACGTTTGTTTGACTTGTAAAAACGTAACAAAGATCGATATAAACAAATTTTGTATGCGTTTTTGAGTTTTTTTTTGTGCAGCCCCCCCCAAAAAATCTTTGAGTAAAACCACCTCCGAAAAATATCCTGGGTTTGGCCTTGGGAAGGGGGGAAGGGTCGATAATTGAAATATCGGAAAATAATATAGCTTTTATTGTCAACGAAAGCTGATATTCAAAATTTTTCTTATTTAAACGATTATTTCAAAAGTTCTGAGCAATCATTAAAAGGAGTTACGTTCCGAATGAATGATATCTGGTGCTGTTTTGCATTTGAATTCAAATGCGCTCTCTGTTTTTTTGTAGAGCCCTTTTTTTCTTTTTTTTTGTCTGAAATTCAGCAACGTCAGGAAATTGTTAGGTGGAGTGGCACCCATACGGTGACTGGAAGTATGAAAAGGTTATCTAGGTGAAGTTTATTTTTAGACTTTTTTCACAACTTAAACGAGACAGGCAACACACAATTTTTTTCATTAAAATATATAAAATACTATTTCACATTCTCGCACTTCGTACAATAACATTTTGCTGTACACAACCTTCTCTCCTTGTAGCAAACGCAATTAATAAAACTATCACAATTAGCACACATGGGAGACCTGCTGCTACAGGTCTCCCGTTCATGTAAATGTGTTTGTAAGATGGGCCAGTTGACAGGACGTGTTGCGCAAACTACTGCTGAATTAACAGAAACGACACCACCTGCAAAATGAAAGTATAATCAAACTGAATAAAGGCTGTATATACATTTCTGACATCTATAAAGTTGCCAAGAATAAACTTGGAAATGACCACAGTTGCCCGAAATGTTTTTAACACCATGCAGCATAAAAGAAGCGGTGGAACTATTGTAACGTTTCGAGCGCTTTAATTACTGTTGAGCTAAAACCCGAGATTCAGGCCTCAGAAACGCATAATATGTCAATACTGTACTTCTCCATCGCATGGACAAGAGGAGCTTGCGTAGCTTCTTGTTTAACAGATCTGACGTTCCGACAACTGTTGGTTATTCTTGATTTTGCATGTTTTATGACTGTAGATGGTTTTCCCAAGGGTATGGCTTGTAGATTTTTGCGACTTCGTCACCATATTCGAAGTCGCGTCGCCTGCCGGGAACGCCGTAGTATGGTTGGCTTGCTTACTTCTTGACACCCACGCCAAGGTGGCCGCGTCGCTTTCCGGGGACGCCTTTTTTTTACATTTTAATTCTCAAATAATACAAACAGTAATTATGAAATTGTGGTCCAATTAATAGAATGGCTTATATTTTCAAAATATCCAACGTCCAACTTCCTCTCCCATTGGCTACCTCATTCTGTAAAAGTTGTTCTGGATAAATAGAACTTTGAGAAAGTATTTTGGCTCCATAGTGTTCCTTGAAAAAAGACATCAAATGTAGAGCTGTCATGCCCTTAACCTGCCAAGCGCAAGGATTATCAGCTACCATGATTTGAATCTGATTTGGCTTGAGTTCAGGAAACATAACTTGTAGATGGTTGGACTGTTTTGTATTTATTCCATCCAGGTAGCATTCATTACCACTAAATTGATTTTCAGTAACACGAATCAACATGCCTTGTCCAGTCTCCAGAAGATCGTTTTGCTGTCCAGTTTGAATCGGTCCTTGCTCAGCATTTATCTCGGCTTTGGTACACATACAATGGAATTGATGCAAACTTTTATTCTCTGTTATGTAAAATCTCTGAAATTCCCCATAGTGTGAATAAAATACTAGAGTCTCTAAGTTTGATGTACATATAATTGCCATGGGAGTCAGAAGTAATGGGTCTATATTTAAATCCTTTTGCACCTGGAAAAGCGCCCTTCAGAGTTTCTAATTCCAGGCAGTCGCTATTGTTGGAACCGCCGATACCCCTTACCAGAGACAATTCAAGACGTTCTTCGCTTCCTTGAACGGGTAGGTACTGCTGCATCTTTGTTTTGAAAATTCAAGCAATAGAACAATGGGTGTATTCCATGTCGAGTCGAGTAAAGCTGTAATTGTAGAGCTGTCATGCCCTTAACCTGCCAAGCGCAAGGATTATCAGCTACCATGATTTGAATCTGATTTGGCTTGAGTTCAGGAAACATAACTTGTAGATGGTTGGACTGTTTTGTATTTATTCCATCCAGGTAGCATTCATTACCACTAAATTGATTTTCAGTAACACGAATCAACATGCCTTGTCCAGTCTCCAGAAGATCGTTTTGCTGTCCAGTTTGAATCGGTCCTTGCTCAGCATTTATCTCGGCTTTGGTACACATACAATGGAATTGATGCAAACTTTTATTCTCTGTTATGTAAAATCTCTGAAATTCCCCATAGTGTGAATAAAATACTAGAGTCTCTAAGTTTGATGTACATATAATTGCCATGGGAGTCAGAAGTAATGGGTCTATATTTTAATCCTTTTGCACCTGAAAAAGCGCCCTTCAGAGTTTCTAATTCCAGGCAGTCGCTATTGCTGGAACCGCCGATACCCCTTACCAGAGGCAATTCAAGACGTTCTTCGCTTCCTTGAACGGGTAGGTACTGCTGCATCTTTGTTTTGAAAATTCAAGCAATAGAACAATGGGTGTATTCCACGTCGAGTCGAGTACGGTGTATTCCACGCCGGGGACGCTTTAGCCGTATTTACTATTTTTCTAGGTCTAAGGTCCATTGATATTTCTCGGAAATAGAGTTAACCGTAAGGTCCCTAGTCTTACGGGTGCCCCGAAAAGGTCAACACAGCCATTTGCAGAGGCCGTTGTCCATATATCTGTATCTTACGCCCTGCTGCAGTTGTCCTCCTATAAAGGATCCTCCCACGTTGGTGCTCTGCATCACCTTGCAATTTAACTCATTGCTGGGAGAAGGTTTGTACCTCACAGGACGTGTCCACACGCCGGTGGGCCCTGCTGAATGAACATTTGAGGGGCCTTCTTCTTCCTCCGCCTGTATTTACGGCCCCCGGGCGAGGGTGCCTTAGTTTCTATTATGGACCATCAGGGACAAGGTCCCGCACAGTGTTTTGTCAGTAAACCGTCTTGTCTTAAAAAAAAAAATGTGACTACCTGGACACACACACTAGCACGTTTTAATACATTTATAAACCTGGGTAAAGAAAAAAAAATGTTTGTTCATGCCCCTACTTTAGATATCCAAAGTTTGTATTTCACTATTACGTCCTCTTACGCCTTTAAGTTCTTCGTCTGTGAGCTTAAAGAAATTGAATACATCTGTATCTAAGGCCCTCGAGCTGCTGAACCTGCAAAGGTTTTTAATTAACCAGGTCCCATGGCTTTTATCACGATAAGAAGCATATCCTGGTACAGTTGATAAAACTATGGCCATATCATCAAATGTTCTGTGAGGCATATCTCTGCTCTCACTTGTGTAATCTCGATATACTCCTGTGTCCTTGTGTAATCTCTTAACTTCTGTGTCCCTATGTAATCTCGCAACTTCTGTGTCCATGCATTTCCTGCACGCATTTATGACGATGAATTTTGGTTTTCCGATGAGAGGCTTTGCTTCTCTGTTTGAAAACATATTGACAACATCTTTTTCGACATCAATTTTGATTCCATCACGGCAAACAATGCCCCATTGACCGTTTGAACCCATTGGTCCACCGTGAGACATAAAAAACAAAACAGCAACTGTAATAATGGTCTTTCTTCTGGGTAAATACTTTAACATCTCTACGCAGTTCATTTGCGTTGACGTCATTCTTCACAGTTATAATAAAGTTCATTTTTTCAAAAATATACTTCAAATTCCAAACATCGATGGTCGAACCCAATCTTGTAGAAGACACTAGAAAGTATTTAATATTGACTATGAGTATATACCCTCTTTTCTACATTAAATTCACGGGGTAGCAATCTTTCACGTTCTTGTAATTTCTGTTGTAAAATTCCAGGGATGAAGCCCTAATTGAAAAGGGCGGTATATCTTCGATATTGAATGAAATGCGATTCCATTCATGTTTCTAATACAATAGTTCATTTGATACGCTCTCAATTTTATTAATAATAATAATAATTTATTTTTGCCCGCTCATGAACAAAAAAATGACAAGCGTAGTACAAAGAGAAAAAATGGAAACATCAAAGAAACTGTAACCATCAAAATCATACACACTATAATACCACACTAACTAATCAGCACAGTCATAAAGTGTGTGCACCGACAATAACTCCGATAATTTTTCTAATTATCTTTTTCTAGCCTGATTTTCCAGATCTGGCAGAACTTCAGTCGGGTCACGCAAATTAGACAAGCTCAGGAGACAAGTTGTACGTTCATCTAACGGTAAACACAGCAACAATTTCAGATAGCCTACTTGCAATAAGCTGATCGAAGTTTCATTTTTTCTGTTTCCGTTAACCAGTCCCAAAGCGGTGAGATATATAGAAGATGTGGCAATGCAACCGCTGAATAAAGTCATGATAGCACTTTTCTATTGTAACTATACTTGAGTGCTGCTAACTTAGCATAACTAACTCGAATTGCAGTAGATACATTTTCGATAATCCGGGTCCTAGAACTGATAATGCTAGAGCCATACGTAACACCAAGGTACTTAAATTGATGCACCGAAAATATTTTTATTCGATTAATGATGACATAAGGCTCAATTCTAGATATCAGACTACGCGAGGGCAACCGCGGATAAATAACCATGAACTCTGTCTTTTGGGCATTCACTTTGAGACCTAAGCCATTGTACTCACAAATCAGCTGGTCGAGGTTACCCTGGAGCCTGGCAAGGTTACTACTTATCATAAGCACATCATCAGCGTAACATAATAAACTAAAATCACACAGTCCTAGAAAGAACCCTCCATATATACGCTTTGTTACTGACGAAGTAAGAACATTGAACATCACCGGACTAAGAATTGATCCCTGTCAAAGCCCTCTAAAAAGCCTTATTGGACTAGATAATTCTTGACCCAGTTTACCCAGATAAATGAATATCGATACCAATAAGAAAGCTAAGCTACTACATAAGCGTTAACATCATTTTCCAACAAACTAATAAAAACCTGGGCTTGAATTACCGAGTTGAAGGCAGACGATATATCGACACTATACACGAACAGGGGGCTCCCCGAACTTCCTGCTTTCGAGATAATACGCTTCAAAACCCGATGAGCAAACGCGCAGCTCAGATTTCGACGGAACCCAAACTGACGGTAATCCAAAGGGCATTTTGACACTATTTCCAGCAAAATAATTCTTTCTAAAACTTTGCTGAGGGCTGTAGATACTGTAATGGGACGATAACCAGAACATTCATTTGGGTTTTTACCCTTTTTTGGGATATTACTCACAACACCCGCACAAAAAGATTTCGGGACTACTGCACCTCTACATTTTGATCATATGTTATGCTCTACATTTTGATCATATGTTATCCTCTACATTTTGATCTGGCCTTAAGTCTAGCGTAGAACTCAGACTGCTTTGTTGCCATGTTGCTGCCATGTTGAGGTAGTACCATAATTTTAGGCTCTTGTGCCATTTTTTCTTCCAAACTGGAGCGAAGAACATGCGCTCTCTCCTTCATGAGTTTGACATCATCATTAGTTGCTTCTGCACTTCGAGCTTTCATAATTGGGTTAATAAATTCCTTCAAAAACACATTTTTGCTTCCAAGATAATTGGGCCAGACAGAGTTAATCAGATGGTAATACTCTTCTAGGGTATTTTGCAATGGTGTGCCTGTCTAAACAGTCTTATTTATCTCAAAGCCATAGCTTAAACTACATACTTATAACGTGCAATGCATAAGTTCGACTCTCCCCACTAAGGGCTAAACACACAAATATATATCTGGTTGTATTCCGCTTGTTTTAATATATTATCGATAACACTTTTAGGAAATGTTAGCGGATGTAATAGCTACTACCTGTTATAAATAAGTTCCTGGAAATTACCTTAATTTTCGGATAAAATACATTGAAATTACGTGTCAACACATGCTGACAGCTAGGTTAATCTGTTAACACAATTTAAATACGGAAGAGACTTTACAATCCACCCCCACACTTAAGGAGAACCAAAGTTCTTATTATTTCCGTTCAGATTTTCAATTTAAAAAAAGTTTCCCAGTATTACAAAGCAGACTATCCATAAAAAAACATAAAAATAGAAAAACAAAATTAAAAGAACAAACAGCAAATACTAAATTAGGGTGTGCACTCATAAACATCCACTGAAATTAAAATTGTTCTGTTTCGGCGGGGAATCACTTCTGCAGGATAAGTCCTTAAACTGTGTTTCCCTTCTCGGCCACAATACTGGTAATCTTGACACTTGTTTTTAAGTGAAAGCCTTTTTGTTTACTAGGTGCGCAGTCACATGCAATTGTCCCTACACGTAAACATATAAAATAGACTTAACAATAAATGTTATCACGTTTTAATGTAGCGAGAGCCTATTTTTGCAGAGAATATATAAAAATGAGGATTGGTAATGATTCAAATTTTCTTAATAAAATCTGCTATAAAATTCAACTCAATTTTTATTACGATTAATCTCTTTATTGAGAGAAAAATCTTGGCATCAGCAGCAATGTTATCCGTATATATATATGTTATCCGTATGTATATATATATATATATATATATATATATATATATATATATATATATATATATATATATATATATATATATATATATATATATATATATATATATATATATATATATATATATATATATATATATATATATATATATATATATATATATATATTTATATATATATATATATATATATATATATATATATATATATATATATATATATATATATATATATATATATATATATATATATATATATATATATATATATATATATATATATATATATATATATATATATATATATATATATATATATATATATATATATATATATATATATATATATATATATATATATATATATATATATATATATATATATATATATTTTCCATCAACTAAATTTATGCACTATTTTAGGAGATAATAAAAAAAGGACAATGAATAACTTGTAAAATATTTATACACACATGTTTTAAGATCTAAATATCCTACCTAGAATAATCTGAATCTAGATCCTTATAAAACCCTTGTGGGTAACTTGATCGTTTTCCCCGGCCTAAATCTTGATCAGAATTTCGGTTACTTCCTAAGGATGTACTTATACTAGCCACTTGCATCCCTGTTGAAAGAGTTCAAAATCGAGGGGTTGGTCCTCTTTGAGTCATTTTAAAATTAGTAGAACTCCTAATTTCTCTTTCCTTTTTCACCGATCTATATTTCTCTTTCCTTTTTCACCGATCTATATATCTCTTTTCTTTTTCATCGATCTCTTTATTTCTCATCTGTTGAAAAATGCAAATTTCTTGTAATCCTCCGAGTGTGTTTTTTTTTCCGACCGAGCCCTGTGCTCTAAACATTTCGTTTGGTTCTGTATAAGAATTCACAAGAATCCCAGGTAAAACAATTTTTTTGGTGTTATATGGATCCGAAGTTTTTCGGGTTTTTCTTGTGAATAATGATAGAGAATTGTATTAGTCACACGTGATTCATCCATGATTCATCAGTAACCATGGCTTTAGACACACTGAACTAATTCCCTACGCTTTCCTGTCGTCTAGTTCAGTCCCAATTTTTGTTTGAAATCCTGAACCATTTCCCGACGCTTCCTTGGCGTCTAGTTCAGTCCCATTTTTCGACACCCTGAACCATTTCCCGACGCTTCCCTAACGTCTAGTTCATTCCCATTTTTTTTGACACTCTGAACCATTTCCCGACGCTTCCCTGGCGTCTAGATCAGTCCCATTTTTTATTGACACCCTGAACCATTTCCCGACGCTTCCCTGGCGTCTAGTTCAGTCTTAATTTTTTTTATCATATGTTATATTTCCCTCTACATTTTGATCATATGTTATGCTCTCATTTTGATCATATGTTATCCTCTACATTTTGATCTGGCCTTAACTCTAGCGTAGAACTCAGACTGCTTTGTTGCCATGTTGCTGCCATGTTGAGGTAGTACCATTATTTTGGGCTCTTGTGCCATTTTCTCTCCTTCATGTGTTTGACATCATCATTAGTTGCTTCTGCACTTCGAGCTTTCATAATTGGGTTAACAAATTCCTTCAAAAACACATTCTTGCTTCCAAGATAATTGGGCCAGACAAAGTTAATCAGATGGTAATACTCTTCTAGGGTATTTTGCAACGTTGTGCCTGTCCAAACAGTCTTTATTTATCTCAAAGCCATAGCTTGAACTACATACTTATAACGTGCAATGCATAAGTTCGACTCTCCCCACTAAGGGCTAAACACATAAATATATATCTGGTTCTATTCCGCTTGTTTTAATATATTATCGATAACACTTTTAGGAAATGTTAGCGGATGTAATAGCTACTACCTGTTATAAATAAGTTCCTGGAAATTACCTTAATTTTCGGATAAAATACATTGAAATTACGTGTCAACACATGTTGACAGCTAGGTTAATCTGTTAACACAATTTAAATACGGAAGAGACTTTACAATCCGTTCCCCCACTTAAAGAGAACCAAAGTTCTTATTATTTTCCTTCTGATTTTCAATTTAAAAAAAGTTTTCTAGTATTACAAAGCAGAATATCCATAAAACAAACATAAAGATAGAACAAAAAAAATTAAAAGAACAAACAGCAAATACTAAATTAGGGTGTGCACTCATAAACATACACTGAAATTAAAATTGTTCTGTTTTAGCGGGGAATCAGTTCTGCAGGATAAGTCCTTAAACTGTGTTTCCCTACTCGGCCACAAAACTGGTAATCTTGACACTTGTTTTTAAGCGAAAGCCTTTTTGTTTACTAGGTGCGCAGTCACTTACAATTGTCCCTACACGTAAACATATAAAATAGACTTAACAATAAATGTTATCACCTTTTAATTTAGCGAGAGCCTATCTTTGCAGAGAATATATAAAAATGAGGATTGGTAATGATTCTAATTTTCTTAATAAAATCTGCTATAAAATTCAACTCAATTTTTATTACGACTAATCTCTTTATTGAGAGAAAAAATCTTGGTATCAGCAGCAATGTTATCCGTATATATATATAATTTCCATTAACTAAATTTATGCTCTATTTTAGGAGATATTAAAAAAGGACTATGAATAACTAGTAAAATATTTATACACACTTGTTTTAAGATCTGAGTATCCTACCCAGAATAACCCGAATCTAGATCCTCATAAAACCCTTGTGGGTGCCTTGATCATTTTCCCCGGCCTAAATCTTGATCCGAATTTCGGTTACTTCCTAAGGATGTATTTATACTAGTCACTTGAATCCCTGTTGAAAGAGTGCAAAATCGAGGGGTTGGTCCTCTTTGAGTCATTTTAAAATTAGTTTGAATAGAACTCATAATTTCTCTAGAGAATTGTATTAGTCACACGTGATTCGTCCTCGATTCTGCAGTAACCATGGCTTTAGACACCCTGAACCAATTCCCGACGTTTCCTTGTCGTCTAGTTCTGTCCTAATTTTTGTTTGAAATCCTGAACCATTTCCCGACGCTTCCCAGGCGTCTGGGTCAGTCCCATTTTTTGACACCCTGAACCATTTCCCGACGCTTCCCTAACGTCTAGTTCAGTCCCAATTTTTTGACATCCTGAACCATTTTCCGACGCTTCCCGGGAGTATTGTTCAGTCAAATTGTTTTTGACACCCTGAACCATTTCCCGACGCTTCCCTGGCGTCTAGTTCAGTCCCATTTTTTTGACACCCTGAACCATGTTCCGACGCTTCCCTGGCGTCTAGTTTAGTCCCTATTTTTTGACAACCTGAACCGTTTCCCGACACTTCCTTTTCGTATTGTTCAGTATCATTTTTTTTTACACCCTGAACCTTTTTCCGACGCTTCCCTGGCGTCTAGTTCAGTCCTAATTTTTTTTATCATATGTTATATTTCTCTATACATTTTGATCATATGCAATCCTCTACATTTGGATCATATGTTATAGTCTACATTTTGATCATATGTTATCCTCTACATTTTGATCTGGCCTTAACCCTAGCGTAGAACTCAGACTGCTTTGTTGCCATGTTGCTGCCATGTTGAGGTAGTACCATTATTTTGGGCTCCTGTACCATTTTCTCTTCCAAACTGGAGCGAAAGACATGCGCTCTCTCCTTCATGAGTTTGACAACATCATTAGTTGCTTCTGCACTTCGAGTTTTCATAATTGGATTAATATATTCCTTCAAAACACATTATTGCTTCCAAGATAATTGTGCCAGACAAAGTTAATCAGATGGTAATACTCTTCTAGGTTATTTTGCCACGGTGTTCCTGTCTAAACAGTCATTATTTATCTCAATGCCATAGCTTGAACTACATTCTTATAACGTGCAATGCATAAGTTCAACTCTCCCCACTAAAGGCTAAACACACAAATATATATCTGGTTCTATTCCGCTTGTTTTAATATATTATCGATAACACTTTTAGGAAATGTTAGTGGATGTAATAGCTACTACCTGTTATAAATAAGTTCCTGGAAATTTCCTTAATTTTCGGATAAAATATATTGAAATTTCGTGTCAACACATGTTGACAGCTAGGTTAATCTGTCAACACAATTTAAATACGGAAGAGACTTTACAATCCACCCCCACTTAAGGAGAACCAAAGTTTTTATTATTTCCCTTCAGAATTTCAATTTAAAAAAAGTTTCCTATTATTACAAAGCAGAATATCCATAAAACAAACATAAAAATAGAACAAAAAAATTAAAAGAACAAACAGCAAATACTAAATTAGGGTGTGCACTCATAAACATACACTGAAATTAAAATTGTTCTGTTTTGGCGGGGAATCACTTCTGCAGGATAAGTCCTTAAACTGTGTTTCCCTTCTCCGCCACAAAACTGGTAATCTTGACTCATAAAGTCTGCTATAAAATTCAACTCAATTTTTATTACGATTAATCTCTTTATTGAGCGAAAAATCTTGGTATCAGCAGCAATGTTATCCGTATATATATAATTTCCATTAACTAAATTTATGCACTATTTTAGGAGGTATTAAAAAAAGGACAATGTATAACTAGTAAAATATTTATACACACTTGTTTTAAGATCTGAGTATCCTACCCAAAATAATCCGAATCTAGATCCTCATAAAAACCCTTGTGGGTGCCTTGAGCGTTTTCCTCGGCCTAAATCTTGATCCGAATTTATTTCCGAAGAGGTTACTTCCTAAGGATGGATTTTGTACTAGTCACTTGAATCCCTGTTGAAAGAGTTCAAAATCGAGGGATTGGCCCTCCTTGAGTCATTTCAAAATTAGTTAGATTAGAACTTATAATTTCTCTTTCCTTTTTCACCGATCTATATTTCTCTTTCCTTTTTCACCGATCTATATTTCTCTTTCCTTTTTCATCGATCTCTCTATTTCTCATGTATTGAAAAATGCAAATTTCTTTTAATCTTCCAAGTGTGTTTTTTTTCGACCGAGCCATGCGCTCCTAACATTTCGTTTGGTTCTGTATAGGAATTCACAAGAATCCCAGGTAAAACAATTTTTTTGTGTTATATGGATCCGAAGTTTTTCGGGTTGTTCTTGTGATTAATAATATAAAATTGTATTAGTCAAACGTGATTCTTCCACGATTCTGCAGTAACCATGGCTTTAGACACCCTGAACCAATTCCCGACGTCTCCCTGTCGTCTAGTTCAGTCCCAATTTTTGTTTGAAACCCTGAACCATTTCCCGACGCTTCCCAGGCGTCTAGTTCAGTCCCATTTTTTGACAGCCTGAACTTTTTCCCGACGCTTCCCTGGCGTCTAGTTCAGTCCCAATTTTTGTTTGAAATCCTGAACCATTTCCCGACGCTTCCTAGGCGTCTAGTTCAGTCCCATTTTTTGACACCCTGAACCATTTCCCGACGCTTCCCTAACGTCTAGTTCATTCCCAATTTTTTTGACAGCCTGAACCATTTCCCAACGCTTCCCTGGCGTATATTTCAGTCCCATTTTTTTTAAACCCAGAACCATTTCCTGACGCTTCCCTGGCGTCTAGTTAAGTCCCATTTTTTTTTGACACACTGAACCATTTTCCGACGCTTCCCTAGCGTCTAGTTAACTCCCCATTTTTTTTACACCCTTAACTATTTACTGATGCGTCCCTGGCGTATAGATCATTGCCATTTTTGTTTTGACACCCTGAACCTTTTCCCGACGCATCCCTTGCGTCTAGTTCAGTCCTAATTTTTTTTTATCATATGTTATATTTCTCTATACATTTTGATCATATGCAATCCTCTACATTTGGATCATATGTTATGCTCTACATTTTGATCATATGTTATCCTCTACATTTTGATCTGGCTTTAAGCCTAGCGTAGAACTCAGACTGCTTTGTTGCCATGTTGTTGCCATGTTGAGGTAGTACCATAATTTTAGGCTCTTGTGCCATTTTTTCTTCCAAACTGGAGCGAAGAACATGCGCTCTCTCCTTCATGAGTTTGACATCTTCATTAGTTGCTTCTGCACTTCGAGCTTTCATAATTGGGTTAATATATTCCTTCAAAACACATTATTGCTTCCAAGATAATTGGGCCAGACAAAGTTAATCAGATGGTAATACTCTTCTAGAGTATTTTGCCACGGTGTTCCTGTCTAAACAGTCATTATTTATCTCAAAGCCATAGCTTGAACTACATTCTTATAACGTGCAATGCATAAGTTCAACTCTCCCCACCAAAGGCTAAACACACAAATATATATCTGGTTCTATTCCGCTTGTTTTAATATATTATCGATAACACTTTTAAGAAATGTTAGCGGATGTAATAGCTACTACCTGTTATATATAAGTTCCTGGAAATTACCTTAATTTTCGGATAAAATACATTGAAACTACGTGTCAACACATGTTGACAGCTAGGTTAATCTGTTAACACAATTTAAAAACGGAAGAGACTTTACAATCCACCCCCACTTAAGGAGAACCAAAGTTCTTATTATTTCCTTTCAGATTTTCAATTTAAAAAAAGTTTCCTATTATTACAAAGCAAAATATCCATAAAACAAACATAAAAATAGAAAAAAAAATTAAAAGAACAAACAGCAAATACTAAATTAGGGTGTGCACTCATTAACATACACTGAAATTAAAATTGTTCTGTTTTGGCGGGGAATCACTTCTGCAGGATAAGTCCTTAAACTGTGTTTCCCTTCTCCGCCACAAAACTGGTAATCCTGACTCTTGTTTTTAAGTGAAAGCCTTTTTGTTTACTAGGTGCGCAGTCACTTACAATTGTCCCTACACGTAAATATATAAAATAGACTTAACGATAAATGTTATCACGTTTTAATGTAGCGAGAGCCAAACTTTGCAGAGAATATATAAAAATAAGGATTGGTAATGATTCCAATTTTCTTAATAAAGTCTGCTATAAAATTCAACTCAATTTTTATTACGATTAATCTCTTTATTGAGCGAAAAATCTTGGTATCAGCAGCAATGTTATCCGTATATATATAATTTCCATTAACTAAATTTATGCTCTATTTTAGGAGGTATTAAAAAAAGGACAATGAATAACTAGTAAAATATTTATACACACTTGTTTTAAGATCTGAGTATCCTACCCAGAATAATCCGAATCTAGATCCTCATAAAACCCTTGTGGGTGCCTTGAGCGTTTTCCTCGGCCTAAATCTTGATCCGAATTTCGGTTACTTCCTAAGGATGTATTTATAATAGTCACTTGAATCCCTGTTGAAAGAGTTCAAAATCGAGGGATTGGCCCTCCTTGAGTCATTTTAAAATTAGTTAGATTAGAACTTATAACTTCTCTTTCCTTTTTCACTGATCTATATTTCTCTTTCCTTTTTCACCGATCTATATTTCTCTTTCCTTTTTCATCGATCTCTCTTTTTCTCATGTATTGAAAAATGCAAATTTCTTTTAATCTTCCGAGTGTGTTTTTTTTCGACCGAGCCATGCGCTCCTAACATTTCGTTTGGTTCTGTATAAGAATTCACAAGAATCCCAGGTAAAACAATTTTTTTGGTGTTATATGGATCCGAAGTTTTTCGGGTTGTTCTTGTGATTAATAATAGAAAATTGTATTAGTCACACGTGATTCGTCCACGATTTTGCAGTAACCATGGTTTTGACACCCTGAACCAATTCCCGACGTTTCCCTGTCGTCTAGTTCAGTCCCAATTTTTGATTCAAACCCTGAACCATTTCACGACGATTCCCAGGCTTCTAGTTCAGTCCCATTTTTTGACACCCTGAACCATTTCCCTACGCTTCCCTGGCGTCTAGTTCAGTCCCATTTTTTCCTGACACCCTGCACCATTTCCCGATGCTTCCCTAGCGTCTTGTTAAGTCCCATTTTTTTTGACATCCTGAACCATTTCCCGACGCTTCCCTGGCGTCTAGTTCAGTCCTATTTTTTTTACACCCTGAACCATTTCCCGACGCTTCCCTAGCGTCTAGTTCAGTCCTAATTTTTTTTATCGTATGTTATATTTCTTTCTACATTTTGATCATATGTTATCCTCTACATTTTGATCATATGTTATACTCTACGTTTTGATCTGGCTTTAACTCTAGCGTAGAACTCAGACTGCTTTGTTGCCATATTGTTGCCATGTTGAGGTAGTACAATTATTTTGGGCTCTTGTGCCATTTTCTCTTCCAAACTGAAGGGAAGGACATGCGCTCTCTCCTTCATGAGTTTGACGTCATCATTAGTTGCTTCTGCACTTCGAGCTTTCATAATTTGGTTAATAAATTCCTTCAAAAACACATTCTTGCTTCCAAGATAATTGGGCCAGACAAAGTTAATCAGATGGTAACACTCTTCTAGGGTATTTTTCAACGGTGTGCCTGTCTAAACAGTCTTTATTTATCTCAAAGCCATAGCTTGAACTACATACTTATAACGTGCAATGCCTAAGTTCGACTCTCCCCACTAAGGGCTAAGAACACAAATATACATCTGGTTCTATTCCGCTTGTTTTAATATATTATCGATAACACTTTTAGGAAATGTTAGCGGATGTAATAGCTACTACCTGTTATAAATAAGTTCCTGGAAATTAGCTTCATTTTTGTATAAAATACATTGAAATTACGTGTCAACACATGTTGACAGCAAGGTTAATCTGCTAACACAATTTAAATATGGAAGAGATTCTACAATCCACCCCCCACTTAAGGAGAACCAAAGTTCTTATTATTTCCCTTCAGATTTTCAATTTAAAAGAAGTTTCCTAGTATTGCAAAGCAGAATTATAAAACAAACATAAAAATAGAACAAAAAAAAATTAAAAGAACAAACAGCAAATACTAAATTAGGGTGTGCACTCGTAAACATACACTGAAACTAAAATTGTTCTGTTTTGGCGGGGAATCACTTCTGAAGGATAAGTCCTTAAACTCTGTTTCCCATCTCGGCCACAAAACTGGTAATCTTGACACTTGTTTTTAAGTGAAATCCTTTTTGTTTACTAGGTGCGCAGTCACTTACAATTGTCCCTACACGTAAACATCTAAAATAGACTTAACAATAAATGTTTTCACGTTGTAATATAGCGAGAGCCTATCTTTGCAGAGAATATATAAAAATGAGGATTGGTAATGATTCCAATTTTCTTAATAAAATCTGCTGTAAAATTAAACTCAATTTTTATTAGGATTAATCTCTTTATTGAGAGAAAAATCCTGGTATCAGCAACAATGTTATCCGTATGTATATTATTAACATTAACTAAATTTATGCACCATTTTAAGAGATATTAAAAAAAGGACAATAAATCACTAGTCAAATATTTTATGCACACATGTTTTAAGATCTGAGTATCCTACCCAGAATAATCCGAATCTTGATGCCTCATAAAACCATTGTGGGTGCCTTGATCGTTTTCCCCGGTCTAAATCTTGATCCGAATTTCGGTTACTTCCGAAGGATGTATTAATGCTAGTCACTTGAATCCCTTTTGAAAGATTTCAAAATCGAGGGGTTGGTCTTCTTTGAGTCATTTTAAAATTAGTTAGAGTAGAACTCATAATTTCTCTTTCCTTTTTCACCGATCTATATTTCTCTTTCCCTTTTCACCGATCTATATTTCTCTTTCCTTTTTCATCGATCTCTCTATTTCTCATGTATTGAAAAATGCAAATTTCTTTTAATCTTCCGAGTGTGTTTTTTTTCGACCGAGCCATGTGCTCCTAACATTTCGTTTGGTTCTGTATAAGAATTCACAAGAATCCCAGGTAAAACAATTTTTTTGGTGTTATATGGATCCGAAGTTTTTCGAGTTGTTCTTGTGACTAATAATAGAGAATTGTATTAGTCACTCGTGATTCGTCCACGATTCTGCAGTAACCATGGCTTTAGACACCGTGAACCAATTCCCGACGTTTCCCTGTCGTCTAGTTCAGTTCCAATTTTCGTTTGAAACCCTGAACCATTTCTTGAAGCTTCCCAGGCGTCTAGTTCAGTCCCATTTTTTGACACCCTGAACCATTTCCCGACGCTTCCCTAACATCTAGTTCAGTCCCAATTTTTTTGACATCCTGAACCATTTCCCGACGCTTCCCTGGCGTCTATTTCAGTCCCATTTTTCCGACACCCAGAACCATTTCCCGACGCTTCCCTGGTTTCTAGTTCAGTCCCATATTTTTGGACACCCTGAACCATTTCCCAACGCTTCCCTAGCGTCTAGTTTAGTCCTAATTTTTTTTTATCATGTGTTATATTTCTCTCTACCTTTTGATCATATGTTATCCTCTCCATTTTGATCATATGTTTTGCTCTACGTTTTGATCATATGTTATCCTCTACATTTTGATCATATATTATCCTCTACATTTTGATCATATGGTATCCTCTACATTTTGTTCCATTTCTATATCTAAGAAAAAGAAAACTAAAAATTCTCTACTAGTACCATAATAAATTTCAAATACCAGCGACAGTTCAATTCAATTCAATTTATTGAAATAAAAAAAAGATGAAGCATAACACCAATAATAATATTGATCCTGGATGTGAACTTGTTGAGGACCATAACAACAAAAATTGAAAATGAACACGAGAGAAAAATAAGAAAAAACCGAAAAAAAGAGAAAAACACGGGTAAATTAAAGCAAATTTATTAAAAAAGTTAAAAATAATAATGTCAAAGTTTAGTAACATTTTTGTACAGCGTGCAAAAACTTGTGGATAGTTGGACACTAGGGGGTTTCATATTCCATTGAAGTATCGATTTATAAATGGGAGATTGATTGGTGGAGCAAGAGACACACTTGGGGACAACAAAGGAACGGTTGGATGAACGGAGACATAGGCCTTCAGAATTATTGCAATTAAATTAAGATAATAATTAAGGAGGAGTGTTTTTATGGTAAGCGGAGTATGCAAGGGATAAAGTTAATTTTTTAATGATTTGTTCAAAAGTAATAATATCAAAATCGGAGAACAAGTCCTGGGTGGGATTTAATCGGGGCAGCCGAAAAACTGCTTTGACGGTACAGTTTTGGGCAGATTTTAATTTATTTGTAACTTAAGGATAAGCGTTGCCCCAAAGAGATCCGCAGCATGAGATATATGGGTAAATAAAAGAGTAATAAAGGGTGACAAGGATATCGGGAGGAAGAATCACACGATTAATTTTACTTACCTGTCGCAAGATTATTGCTCTGATGTAGGAAACATGAGTTGCAAATGATAGGGAGGAGTCTATGTGGACACCAAGAAACTTGGCAACTTCGACCTGCGGGAGGAGATTGGTGGAATATTTTAGGCCAAGTGCTTGCTGAGCTTAATTTTTTTGTAAGGGGTTTGAAATAATACAACTTGACTTTTCTTGCTGTTAATGGTCATGCAGTTAACCAGAGACCATTCCTGTACTCTATTCAGAAAGATTTGAGCAGAGATGACGACGGATGGTAAATTAGGGCCGGTGATGAAAAAGTTGGTATCCTCAGCAAAAAGTACTGGGTGCACTGACGGACCCAGGCCTGTAACCAAATCATTAATATAAAGGAGAAAAAATATTGGACCAAGAACAGAGCCCTGCGGGACGCCCCTCCGGACAGTTAGGGGATGAGAGGTCATGCCGCCCAGACTCACACTCTGTACTCTACAAGAGAGATAAGAGCCGAATCATGAGAAAGGAATTCCACGAATCCCTATGTTCTTAAGTTTACTTAATAAAACACTTTGATCAACCATGTCCAAGGCCTTAGAAAAATCCAGAAATAAGCCAATTACAGTATTTTTAAGGTCAGGTTGGGAACAGATAATCTGTGTGGCGTCTATTAGGGCATGAGCAGTTGAAAGTTTGGAACGAAAACAATATTTATGAAAAAAAGTCAATAAATATGCAGTATTGATCCCACAGGAAAAGGAATAAAGACGTCGGAAATAGTTCTCTGGAGCACTTTGAATATAATTGGGAAACGTGACATTAGACGATTATTAAGTATCTCAGACGGATCGGCTTTCTTATGAACCGGGATAACAATTGCTGATTTAAATATTTCTGGGAAGACTCCATTGATCATAGACAGGTTTGCTATATGCACAATGGGTTCACAAACATAGGAAGATGCAGTTCTAAGAAGCTTATTACTTATCCCAAGGAAGTCAGGTGTACTACTATTAGAGAGAGATTCGATAACTTGAAGCACCTCATTACTATCAGTTGGAGAGAAAAACCTGGATCTGGGATTCTTGCTAGGGTGTACTGACTCGGAGGGGGAACAGGAGTTAGCATTTGGAATATTGGTGAAATAATTATTAAAAGCATCCAGTACTGAAATTGGGTCAATTAATCCGCCACTGATGATCCTTAAGGTTAATAGGTATAGATCTTGAATTCCTTTTTTTTGAAAAAATTTCATTTATTGTTGACCAAATTTTTTGCAAGTTCCCTTTGCAGTGAGTGATTTTTGAATAATAATAATTATTTTTTTTGATTCATGGATGAGTTTGGTATATAAGTTTTTGTATTTTTTATAATTAGTTAGGTCAATAATGCTACTGGTTCAGCAAGCTAATTTATATAGGTTATTTTTACAGTATGAAGAGATTATCAGGCTATTGGACATCCAGGGGTGTATATAGGTAGTTTTTCGGTTTGATTTACAGACTGGAAAGGTTGAACTGATAAGATCAATCAGTCCCTGTATAAAACCATTTTGTGGCTGAATTAACATCCTGACAATCCAAAACCTTGGACCAGTCAAAGGATTTCAAACGATCCGTGAACCGGTTCATATTCACACTATTATATATTCTATTAGACGTAGGGGTATTAGTTCTAGGGTGTTTAATAATTGATTGGGAGGGTAGGGAAAAATGAATCAGAAAGTAGTTTGACAGGTCAGAGAATATTACTTTGGAGGACAGGTAATTTCCCAAGAAAGTGGCTACGAGAATTTCATCAATTACAGTAGTGGTAAACCGCATATGACTAACTCCAGTAGAAAGAAAGATTGTTGGAAGAAGACCACTTGAGGTAAATGTTTCGAAGAAGGTATCACAATTATTATTATTGCTAACATTTAGTAAATTACAATTGAAGTCCCCAAAAACTATTGCCTTCTTTTGCTGGTAAATTAATAAAACTAGAAAAGTCATCAAAAAGATTACAAAAGAAAGGTGTCGGAAATGAGGGTGGTTTATAAAACAATGAAAAAGTAAAAGAATTATCGTCAACACTCATATCAACAATTATTGAACAAATGCATCGTTTATTTATAGGTTGTGAGAATTAGGAGTTACAGTGCAAGTGCCGTGTAAATTTTAGACTTGACCGGATGGAAATAGGACTAACAACAGTAGACTTGGCTACATTTGTTTTGATTTGAATAAATTAAAAGATTGAAAGTACCCATTGATTAGTCCAATCAATTCATTAAAAGAACGTATCCGTTATTCCAATTACGTCGAAAGGGCAGTAACCGTTAATTAAAATTAAATCTTTAAAATTAGTCCACTAATCTCTTATGCTTCTGATGTTAAAGCAAATTATATTAAGTTTGGTCTCTTCCATTAGCTTAGGTTTTACATTTTTTACAAAATCAAAAGTGTCGAGATATTCACAGTTAATATTGCTTAAGGGGCTATTAGGGCTAGCTAAGGGGTTGTTGTGCAAGTTATTCTGGTAATCCTAATAGTTAAAACAACATTATTGCAGAGGGATAATTTTGTGAGAAACGTAAAATCTTACATAATATGCATTTAAAGATGCATTATGATCAAAGTCTCATCATTTGCTTCATTTGAATATTGAAATTCTTCATCAGCCGACGAATTATCATTGGTGGTAATTTTGGACTGGGATGGAAAGTTTGCCGTTTTTTTCTTAGATTTATTGCCTTTTACTAAGGCAATGGCACCGATTTGATTTTCAGTTGAGTCAACAGGCTTCACTAGCTTCGATGTGGACTAGCAATCTATATTCTTTTTGATGGAAGATAGTTGAGCTATATCAGTTTGCAAGATGTCATCACCTAGGAGTTTGGTGACAGCTTTGTTCTAGAGAATATTTTTGGTTTCTTCAGGTTCATCACTAACTTCAATTGAGTGACTGACTGTGAGATAAGTTGCAAGTCTTTGCCATTGTTGGCAACTTTCGGATGAATCTTTTGGGGGGCAGGATGTTGAAGTAAACTTAGGCAAGGGATGGGGGGACTGACTAATACTTTGAGTATGAACATTGTTTGCCTCTTTAGGAAATGATACTGTATTTGTATCTTTTACAACAACTCTTGCTTGGCTTCTGCTGGGCCGATGGGGTGTGTGTTGCCGAGGGATTCTTGCAGCTACAACTGAGTAGGGTAGGTTCATTTTATCCGATGTTCTAAGGATTACGACTCGCTTTTGGTGAGCCGGGCAAGATTGTTTTTGGAGGGCGGTGTGTCCCTTACGGTTACAATTTCTGCAGAAAGGGTCTGTCTCAGGGCATTCACTAATTGCGTGGCCTGTTTTCCCACACTTTAGGCAAGACGGATGGGACTGTTTGCAGTGTTTTTTGCTGTAGCCGTGGGCCAGACAAGTAGAGCATTGTAGGGGCTTAGGCTTATAAATCTTATAAAAAGGGACATACCGTACAAGAATATTTCTCTGTTTAGCTCAACTTTGCAGGAAATGAGGATTGAACGGCTTGGGTGAAGGACTCCTTCTTTGTTTAAACTTAGCCTTATTGCAGTTGAAGGATTTATGAGAAGGCCTGAAGAATATATTAGTTCAGTTTGTATTTCCTCCACTTTTACACTGGTATCAACACTATAAAGCACATACTTGTGTAACTTTTCCACTTTTTTTTGTGGCTACAATTTTCGAGCCATCAAGAATTTTGACAGAACATGGTCTGCCGCCTGAGAAGACGTAAAGTAAATATCAATAAACTCGTCCTCCTTGAAAACAAGTTCAAAATTTACCTTGGCGATCAGAAAAATAGCTTTCTTAATGTGTATTATCCGGTCTTTTGAAAAGGGTTTGCCATTTATTTTCTTGATTGAGACAGTATAATAATTGGGGTAATCTGTACTACTAGTTTCTGGGACACTTGAAGGGAGGGGTTACACTATCACTAACGATCGAGTTTCATCCTTTTTCCCCTTTTTGCCAGGCGTCACATCACTTTCATTAGTGTTGTTTGTGGCTAATGCATGAATTCTTGACAGGTGGATCACTGTGTTCAACCGCGTACTGGGGGGGGGGAGGGTTCAAGAAAGATTTTTAAAAGTAGGTTGGAAGGACTGGCCAAGGGTTTCAGTGGGAGTATCCTTCTCGGGTGGTAGCCTTTGGGGCTGCTTTTTTCCCGACATTTATTCTGACGAGACACTACAGATTCACGAACTGTTAATCAGTCTTAATTCAAGGTTACTTGACCAATAGTAAATATTCAGTTATGGAACTAAATTATTCACTATAATAAATAATAGCTCAATTTGTGTGAAGTGAACAATCCCTCATAATTAAATCCACAAGTTAATTGCGCAATCTAACACAGTACAGTACAAAAGATAATTAGTACAGTACAAAAGACTAATAGTTTTCTACCTCTATACTAATTCTATCCATCTATCTAGACTGGTTGTTTAGGTAAGGGAAATCAAGCTCTGGAAGGTTATTCATAATTTTTAGAAATTAAATGCTTTCGTTTTTACTTTATTGAAGTTAGCATGTTCAGCGTTTAATTCTGGAATATTCATGATAAAAAAAAATACAAGAAAATAGCTAGCCTAAGCACTCCTAACTTTTTCCTATGCGCACAAAAATTTAAGGCTCACACTTACTCTTTATGTTTTTCTACTGGATGCAGATCCCTCCAAGGTTTCTTCTTTGACGAATGGAGATGACAGGAGATGTGCGTAAGTTGGTTGGCTTCGATTGATAAAACTGCAGTGATTGTGAAACATTGAGAAGTTGAGACGACCCTGTATAAAAATATGTCTGGCCAGTATTTTGTTTACTTCTGGCGTCTGTTTGGATGAAATGGCATCGGTCTGGCTCTGGTATGGATGAACTGGGCTCGAAAAATGACAGCACTTCTGACACCATTGTTATATGCTTTAATCTTTGGTGATGTTATAGTTGGGCGAGTCCATTCAATGGTGCTTACAACTAGTATACCATTCTGCAGATCAATATATTCAAGTCCAATAGAGATTTCATATAAACAGTCTTTATTTATCTCAAAGCCATAGCTTGAACAACATACCTATAACGTGCAGTGCATAAGTTCGACTCTCCCCCCTAAGGGCTAAACACACAAATATATATCTGGTTCTATTCCGCTTGTTTTAATATATTATCGATAACACTTTAAGGAACTGTTAGCGGATATAATAGCTACTACCTGTTATAAATAAGTTCCTGGAAATTACCTTAATTTTCGGATAAAATACAATAAAATTATGTGTCAGCACATGTTGACAGCTAGGTTAATTTGTTAACACAATTTAAATACGGAAGAGACTTTACAATCTGCTATAAAATTCAACTCAATTTTTATTACGATTAATCCCTTTATTGAGAGAAAAATCTTGGTATCAGCAGCAATGTTATCCGTATATATATAATTTCCATTAAATAAATGTATGCATTATTTTAGGAGATATTAAAAAAAGGACAATGAATAACTAGTAGAATATTTATACACACATGTTTTCAGATCTGAGTATCCTACCCAGAATGATCCGAATCTAGATCCTCATAAAACTCTTGTGGGTGCCTTGATCGTTTTCCTTGGCTTAAATCTTGATCCGAATTTCGGTTACTTCCTAAGGATGTATTTATACTAGTTACTTGAATCCCCGGTGAAAGAGTTCAAAATCGAGGGGTTGGTCTTCTTTGAGTCATTTTAAAATTAGTTAGAGTAGAACTCATAATTTCTCTTTCCTTTTTCACCGATCTATATTTCTCTTTCCCTTTTCACCGATCTATATTTTTCTTTCCTTTTTCATCGATCTCTCTATTTCTCATGTATTAAAAAATGCAAATTTCTGTTAATCTTCCGAGTGTGTTTTTTTTTCGACCGAG
The DNA here is from genome assembly GCF_049724085.1 of Artemia sp. Qi Xiang Cuo. Classification (NCBI taxonomy): domain Eukaryota; kingdom Metazoa; phylum Arthropoda; class Branchiopoda; order Anostraca; family Artemiidae; genus Artemia; species Artemia sp. Qi Xiang Cuo. Next base: position 5,081,463 of record NC_142812.1, on the reverse strand, counting down.
CCATGTGCTCCTAACATTTAGTTTGGTTCTGTATAAGAATTCACAAGAATCCCAGGTAAAACACTTATATGGATCTGTTATATGGTGTTATATGGATCTGAAGTTTTTTGGGTTGTTCTTGTGAATAATACGAGAGAATTGTATTAGTCACACGTGACTCGTCCACGATTCTGCAGTAACTATGGCTTTAGACACCCTGAACCAATTCTCGACGTTTCCCTGTCGTCTAGTTCAGTCCCGATTTTGTTTGAAACCCTGAACCATTTCCCGACGCTTCCCTGGCGTCTAGTTCAGTCCCATTTTTGTTTTGACACCCTGATCCTTTTTCAGATACGTCTCTAGCTTATATTTCAGTCCAATTTTTTTTGGCATCCATAAAAATTTTACCACGCGTCCCTCGCGACTTGGTAAGACCCATTTTTTTTTACACAATGACAATTTTAACGATGCGAAACTAGCGTCTAGTTCAGACCCATTTTTGTTTTGAAACCATGAACCATTTCCCGACGCTTCCCTAGCGTCTAGTTCAGTCCCATTTTTTTTGACACCATGAACCATTTGCCGACGCTTCCCTAGTGTTTAGTTCAGTCCTAATTTTTTTTATCATATGTTATATTTCTCTCTACATTTTAATCATATGTTATCCTCTACAGTTTGATCATATGTTATGCTCTACATTTTGATCATATGTTATCTTCTACATTATCATATGTTATGCTCTATATTTTGATCATATGTTATCCTCTACATTTCGATCATATGTTATCTTCTACATTTTCTACATTCTATTATCGTCTAGTTCAGTCCCATTTTTTTTACACCCTGAACCGTTTCCCGACGTTTCCCTGTCGTCTAGTTCAGTCCCAATTTTCCTTTGAAACCCTGAACCATATCCCGACGCTTCCCAGGCCTCTAGTCCAGTCTCATTTTTTGACACCCTGAACTATATCCCTAGCGTCTAGTTCAGTCCTAATTTTTTTTATCATATGTTATATTTCTCTCTACATTTTGATCATATGTTATGCTCTACATTTTGATCATATGTTATCCTCTACATTTTGATTATATGTTTTGCTCTACATTATGATCATATGGTATCCTATACATTTTGTTCCATCCCTATATATAAGAAAAAAAACTAAAAATTTTTTACTAGTACCATAATAAATTTCAATTACCGGCGACAGTTAAGACGAATTGTTTTCTACCTCTGTACTAATTCTATCCATTTATCTAGACTGGTTATTTAGGTAAGGGCAATCGGTTCCCTCTTTCCGGCCCCTTCGAAATGGCCGACCCCTCTCCAAATGTTCATCTCCCATGCCCTTGCCCTGGGGGAGGTGGAGTCCATTTTTAATCATCATAGCAGCCTAAAAAAATTTGCCGTTTTCGTCGCTTTTTTTTTTAATTGGAATCTACAGGGTTTAGCTCTGGAAGGTATTTCATAATTCTTAGAAATCAAATGCTTTTGTTTTTACTTTATCGAAGTTTGCATGTTCAGCGTTTAATTCTGGAATATTCATGATAAAAAAAAATACAAGAAAATAGCTAGCCTAAGCACTCCTAACTTTTTCCTATGCGCACAAAATTTTAAGGTTCACACTTACTCTTTATGTTTTTCTACTGGAAGAAGATCCCTCCCAAGTTTCTTCTTTGACGACTGGAGATGACAGGAGATGTGCGTAAATTGGTTGGCTTCGGTTGATAAAACTGCGGTGATTGTGAAACATTGAGAAGTTGAGACGACCCTATATAAAAATATGTCTGGCCAGTATTTTGTTTATTTCTGGTGTTTGTTTGGATGAAATGGCATCGGTCTGGCTCTGCTGTGGATGAACTGGGCTCGAATAATTACAGCACATCTGACACGTTTGTTGTAAGCTTTAATCTTTGGTGATGTTATAGTTGGGCGAGTCCATCCAATGGTGCTTACAACTAGTATACCATTCTGCAGAGCAATATTTTAAGTCCAATAGAGATTTCATAAAAACAGTTTATCTCAAAGCCATAGCTTGAACTTCATACTTATAACATGCAATGCATAAGTTCGACTCTCCCCCCTAAGGGCTAAACACACAAATATATATCTGGTTCTATTCCGCTTGTTTTAATATATTATCGATAACACTTTTAGGAAATGTTAGTGGATGTAATAGCTACTACCTGTTATAAATAAGTTCCTGGAAACTACCTTAATTTTCGGATAAAATGCATTGAAATTACGTGTCATCACATGTTGACAGCTAGGTAAATCTGTTAACACAATTTAAATACGGAAGAGACTTTACAATCCACCCCCCCCCACTTCAGGAGAACCAAAGTTATTATTATTTCCCTTCAGATTTTCAATTTAAAAAAAGTTTTCTAGTATTACAAAGCAGAATATCCATAAAACAAACATAAAGATAGAACAAAAAAAAACTAAAAGAACAAACACCAAATACTAAATTAGGGTGTGCACTCATAAACATACATCTGAAATTAAAATTGTTCTGTTTCGGCGGGGAATCACTTCTGCAGGATAAGTCCTTAAACTGTGTTTCCCTTCTCGGCCACAAAACTGGTAATCTTGACACTTGTTTTTAAGTGAAAGCCTTTTTGTTTACTAGGTGCGCAGTCTCTTGCAATTGTCCCTACACGTGAACATATAAAATAGACTTAACAATAAATGTTATCGCGTTTTAGTGTAGCGAAAGCCTGTTTTTGCAGAGAATATATAAAAATGAGGTTTGGAAATGATTCCAATTTTCTTAATAAAATATGATATAAAATTCAACTCAATTTTTATTACGATTCATCCCTTTATTGAGAGAAAAATCTTGGTATCAGCAGCAATGTTATCCGTATATATATAATTTCCATTAAATAAATGTATGCATTATTTTAGGAGATATTAAAAAAAGGACAATGAATAACTAGTAGAATATTTATACACACATGTTTTCAGATCTGACTATCCTACCCAGAATAATCTAAATCTAGTTCCTCATAAAACCCTTGTGGGTACCTTGATCGTTTTCCCTGGCCTAAATCTTGATCCGAATTTCGGTTACTTCCTAAGGATGTATTTATACTAGTTACTTGAATCCCTGGTGAAAGAGTTCAAAATCGAGGGATTGGTCTTCTTTGAGTCATTTTTAAATTAATTAGAGTAGAACTCATAATTTCTCTTTCCTTTTTCACCGATCTATATTTCTCTCTCCTTATTCATCGATCTCTCTATTTCTCATGTATTGAAAAATGCAAATTTCTTTTAATCTTCCGAGTGTGTTTTTTTTCGACCGAGCCATGTGCTCCTAACATTTCGTTTGGTTCTGTATAAGAATTCACAAGAATCCCAGGTAAAACAATTTTTTTGGTGTTATATGGATCCGAAGTTTTTCGAGTTGTTCTTGTGAATAATAATAGAGAATTGTATTAGTCACACGAGATTCGGCCACGATTCTGCAGTAACCATGACTTTAGACACCCTGAACCAATTCCCGACGTCCTGAATCCTGAAACATTTCTTGACGCTTCCCTGGCGTCTAGTTCAGTCCCATTTTTTTTGACACCCTGAACCATTTCCCGACTCTTCCCTTTCGTCTAGTTCAGTCCCATTTTTGTGACACCCTGAACCATTTGCCGACGCTTCCCTAGCGTCTAGTTCAGTCCTATTTTTTTTTTCATCGTATATTATGTTTCTCTCTACATTTTGATCATATGTTATCCTCTACATTTGGATCATATGTTATGCTCTACATTTTGATCATATGTTATCCTCTACATTTTGACCTGGCCTTAACCCTAGCGTAGAACTCAGACTGCTTTGTTGCCATATTGTTGCCATGTTGAGGTAGTACAATTATTTTGGGCTCTTGTGCCATTTTCTCTTCCAAACTGAAGGGAAGGACATGCGCTCTCTCCTTCATGAGTTTGACGTCATCATTAGTTGCTTCTGCACTTCGAGCTTTCATAATTTGGTTAATAAATTCCTTCAAAAACACATTCTTGCTTCCAAGATAATTGGGCCAGAAAAAGTTAATCAGATGGTAATACTCTTCTAGGGTGTTTTGCAACGGTGTGCCTGTCTAAACAGTCTTTATTTATCTCAAAGCCATATCTTGAACTACATACTTATAACGTGCAATGCATAAGTTTGACTCTCCCCACTATGGGCTAAACACACAAATATATATCTGGTTCTATTCCGCTTGTTTTAATATATTATCGATAACACTTTTAGGAAATGTTAGCGGATATAATAGCTACTACCTGTTATAAATGAGCTTCTGGAAATTACCTTAATTTTCGGATAAAATACATTGAAATTACGTGTCAACACAAGTTGACAGCTAGGTAGACACCCTGAACCAATTCCCGACGTTTCCCTTTCGTTTAGTTCAGTCCCAATTTTTGTTTGAAACCCTGAACCATTTCCCGACGCTGCTCAGGCGTCTAGTTCAGTCCCATTTTTTGACACCCTGAACCATTTCCCGACGCTTCCCTAACATCTAGTTCAGTCCCAATTTTTTTACATCCTGAACCATTTCCCGACGCTTCCGTGGCGTCTAGTTCAGTCCCATTTTTTTTTTGACAACCTGAACCATTTCCCGACGCTTCCCTAGTGTCTAGTTCAGTCCTAATTTTTTTTTCATCATATGTTATATTTTTCTCTACATTTTGATCATATGTTATCCTCTACATTTTGATCATATTTTATGCTCTATATTTTGATCATTTGCTATCCTCTACATTTTGATCATATGTTTATGCTCTACATTTTGATCATTTGATATCCTCTACATTTTGTTCCATCTCTATATCTAAGAAAAAAAACTAAAAATTCTCTACTAGTACCATAATAAACTTCAATTACCGGCGACAATTCAGACTAATTGTTTTCTACCTCTATACTAATTCTATCCATCTATCTAGACGGGTTATTTAAGTAAGGGAAATTGATTCCCTCTTTCCGGCCCCTTCGGAATGGCCGACCCCTCTCCAACTGCTCATCTCCCATGCTCTTGCCCTGGGGGAGGTGGAGTCTATTTGTAATCATCATAGCAGCCTAAAAAAAATTTGCCGTTTTCATCGCTTTTTTTTTTATCAAAATTGGAATCTACAGGGTTTAGCCCTGGAAGGTTATTCATAATTTTTAGAAATTAACAAGAAAATAAAATTACAGAAAATAATAATTTAAAAAAAAATTACAAGAAAATAGCTAGCCTAAGCTCTCCTAACTTTTTCCTATGTTCACAAAATTTTAAGGCTCACACTTACTCTTTATGTTTTTCTACTGGATGCAGATCCCTCGAAGGTTTCTTCTTTGACAACTGGAGATGACAGGAGATGTGCATAAGTTGGTTGGCTTCGGTTGATCAAACTGCGGTGATTGTGGAACATTGAGAAGTTGAGACGATCCTGTATAAAAATAAGTCTGGCCAGTATTTTGTTTACTTCTGGCGACTGTTTGGATGAAATGGCATCGGTCTGGCTCTGCTGTGGATGAACTGGGCTTGAATAATTACAGCACTTCTGACACCATTGTTGTAAGCTTTTATCTTTGGTGATGTTATAGTTGGGCGAGTCCATCCAATGGTGCTTACAGCTAGTATACCATTATGCAGAGCAATATATTCAAGTCCAATAGAGATTTCATATAAACAGTCTTTATTTATCTCAAAGCCATAGCTTGAACTACATACTTATAACGTGCAGTGCATAAGTTCGACTCTCCCCCCTAAGGGTTAAACACACAAATATATATCTGGTTCTATTGCGCTTGTTCTAATATATTATCAATAACACCTTTAGGAAATATTAGCGGAAGTAATAGCTACTACCTGTTATAAATAAGTTCCTGAAAATTACCTTAATTCTCGTATAAGATACATTGAAATTACGTGTCAACACATGTTGACAGCTAGGTTAATCTGTTAACACAATTTAAATACGGAAGGGACTTAACAATCTGCTACAAAATTCAACTCAATTTTTATTATGATTAATCTCTTTATTGAGAGAAAAATCTTGGCATCAGCAGCAATGGTATCCGTATATATATAATTTCCATTAACTAAATTTATGCACTAGTTTAGGAGATATTAAAAAAAGGACAATGAATAACTAGTAAAATATTTATACACACATGTTTTAAGATCTGAGTATCCTACCCAGAATAATCCGAATCTAGATCCTAGATCCTCTTTTCCTTTCTTGGCGATAGAAGTGATGACTCCTTTCAGGAAGCTTTTTGTTGCAAAACCCCTGGTGATGCACATCTGGAAGATAAGCTGAAGGTGGGAATAGAAACTTTTAGGTAAGAGCTTGAGATGTTTTGTTGTGAAACCGTCGCCATCTGTCCTATTTTTTCTTTTGGAAAGTGCCTTTTTGACCGCGATTTTGATCTTTACCAGGGATATGGGAACAACACAGCACTGTCCCGAGAAGCGCGCAAGCCAGCTGGTGACTTGCTTTTCATACTGGTTGGTTATGGCAAGATTCTCGTCTCCGTATACCGAAGTATAGTAAGAGCGCCAGTCATGCAGTATTAGAGAAGTATTAGGTGCACGGTCGTCCGGTCTAATTAGACTTCGCCATGATTTCTTGTTCTCAGTGAACTGTTGCCCGATAATACGGTACTTTTTCATCTCAGCTTTGTATTTGCGTTTTGTACTCCGTTTCAGCTCGAATACAGTCCCGCGTAACGGTCTTCTGCAAGCAATCTAAATGTTTATCCACATTTTAGCGTGTCGTTTAGTCGTCTGGAGTTCTATGGATTCGGACCACATCGGTTTCTCTGTCCCAATTTTGACACTTCTTGTAGAAACCGCTTTCGATTCGGAAGATTTCAGAGCGTGGGTAACCTGATGATAGTAAGTGTTGAGTTCAATAGAGGCTGCCATGTTGGATTGACCAGTACAGAGTAGATGAAACGGAACTTTTATGCTACTAAGGACAGAAGCAACAGTGGCAATATATAGGGCAATATTACAGTTCCGCCAGTTTTGCTTGTAGACCCACCTTCTCGAACAGGCGTTATTAGTGGTTTGTGCTGAATGCAGGTAGAATGAAATTCCGGCATGGTCACTAATCGGATCGTCAGTACACACTGTAACTGGGAGACCAGGGATGGATGTGGACGAAAGTACATGGTCAATATTTGACGTATGACCACTAGTATGGGTGTACGTAAAATCTAGGGACTTCGGCCAGATATCGTAAGAGGTTGGGAGGCAGTTTAGAAAGATATCAGACAGGATATGGTCCCTGGTAGGGTCTCAGTTTAGGTCCCCAGCTATTAGCTACTTACTCCCACTACGCTCAAGAGACTCCAAATGTCGTCCAAGGGCATCTGCTGCTTTTGAGAATTTTGTTAGAGAGACAGCATTGTTGTAGTTAGTGGGCATGTATACATTGATGAACTCAATTCCCTTTGCAGAGACACATAATAGATTACTGCATCTAATTGATGGCTTAGCCGATAGATCCTTCCTAGCGTATAGTGCCAGGCCTTTGAACGGATGCCCTACCGTAGATCTTGCGGGTTGTATGAAGACATCGTGAGACCGGGATCTGTTTAGGAAGTTTTTATTCAGTCCAGAAAGCATATGCTCCTGGATAAACATTACGTCATAAATCTGGAGAAGATCGTCTATGGCTTTTTCTTTTCGACAACCATTGATATTCAGACTAAGAGCCTTAAGAGACCTATTCATTGTTTACTCTTGTTTTTCAGAATCTCTCTTAATTTAGGGCATGTTAGGCTGAAGCAGACATGAGATCCTTTGCAAGAAACGCATTTGGGATCTTCGTTGCATGGCGTGTCTTTGTTACTAGTGTGAGGTCCAGCACATCTAGAGCATCTGGGACTGTTCTTGCAGTTTTAAATGAGATAGTCGTAGCTTTAACATCTGAAACATCTTCTTTGGGCCTCCTTGTACTTCCTTACCCGGAAAAAGTCATATCCAAGCTTGATTCCGTTAGACATAGCAAAGTTCATGGTCAGTTTATTTTTGAAAGTCAGTCTGACCGTTTCGCTTTGTCCGAAGCGGAGAGCTTCCTCTACAAGGCCTGGATTATACTTTACCAGATCATTAGTATCCACATCAACGGAAAGTCTTCTTATTATAGGTAGATAGATAGATAGATAGATAGTTTATTTTAGCCCACCAATAAAACAAAAACATGGCGGAGTAAAGGAAAAACAAAAGAAAAAAAAACATTACTTCAAAAATAAACGATTAAATTATATACACTATATACATTCACAGCTCTTACATGACGTGCAACGGAAGGAAATCGTAAAGGTGCTCCAGTGCACCTTTTCTAGCATTGGTTTCCTGCGTTACCACAACTTCACGAGGGTCTGGAATAAGATACTTGTCCAAGAGAAATGTATTTCTCTTGAACAGCGGTACTCATAACAGAAATTTTAAATATTTGCAGAACGCAGATCTAGCCTTTAGTCGCTCTGTTTCCGTAAACCATTCCCATACAGGGGACAGGTAAAGAATATGTGGGAGTGCCACCGCTCCTTATAGCCTCGCCAGAATTTGCCGATTGTATGAATACTTCAGGGGAGCCAGTTTAGCATAGCTAATTCGTAGGTTTGACATAAGGGTGTCAAGGCAAAGAATTCTAGTTGGTTTCTTATCTCGACCCTACAAAAGACCTAAGTATTTAAGTGACGAAGACAGTGCAATAGTAGCGCTGTCTACTGAAACAGTTGGTTCTGGTGCATCCCGTTTCGTTGAGTTGAAAACCAGAAATTCAGTTTTCTTACCATTAACTTGCAGACCAATAGCTCTATAGCCAGATACAAGCTTATCTAAATTATCCTGCAATAGACTGAGAGAAAAAATCAACATAAGTAAATCATCGGCATAGCTTATTCGACTCAGATCACAAAGATCAAGGCTAAGCCCACCAGAGATTTTTTTTGTAATCTTAGAAGTCAAAGTGTTAAATAATATCGGACTTAGAACTGAGCCTTGACGAAGCCCTCTATTTAGTTTAACTGGCGCACTAAGTCTTTCAAGGCCGAATTTCACTCTCATATAGCTATTAGAGTTCCAATAGGATAACTTAGCTAATATACGGGTGTTCACGCCAGCATCTAGCAGGGTCTGGAAGACGGCGGACTGGATGACTGAGTCAAATGCAACAGAAATATCGACACTACATACATACACGGACAACCCGAGTAGTTCAGCCTTAGCCAGAATACGCTTTAGAAGTCTATGGGCAAAAGCGCAGCTGAGATATTTTCGAAATCCAAACTGTCTGTGGTCTATAACACATTTCGATTCAATTTCGCTAAGAACCAATCTTTCCAACACTTTGCTCAGCGTACTTGAGACAGTAATAGGCCTATAGCCTCCACACTCATTCGCGTTTTTTCCTTTCTTGAGGATATTTGTAACAACCCCGGTACAGAACGAGTTAGGAACGGTCGCACTATCTATACACATCTGAAAGAGTAGTTGCAGATGCTGAAGCAAAAGCGGGGGACCATTGCGTAGATGATTACCACTAACACCATCATGACCGGGAGCCTTGTTGCCCTTTAACTGGCTAACACCCCTTGAAACATTATTTTTAGAAACCACAAAATAATTTCTCTGTTTCAGAAGCGAATCAAGACGTGATTTTAACGATTCATTATATTCTTTTTCCAAAGGAATATTTTTTGACCCGAAAACCTTCGAATAATGTTCTAACCACTGTTCTTCAGGTACTGTGGCACAATGCTTTGGCTGCACTCTACTACTTGAAAACTTTTTCCACGTATTTTGCGGGTCGCGGATAGCCTCTTTCGAAGCAGTTTCTGCTTCCTCCACTTTAAGCTCATCCACACATGCTTTGTATTCTCTTTTTGTTTTACGAAAGAGATTGAAAACAGTTCCTGACCTAGGCTTGCCGGATTCGCGCCACACTAAGTACCACATCTTAGACCTCCTTTTAGCATGATTCACGTAAGGATGGTCGCTCCATCCCCTTTTCCTAGTACCTTTCTTAATAACTGCACTAGGTACAGATGCAGACTCAGTAACTTTTAGCGCGTGGGCGATTTCAGCACAATATGTGTTGAGTGCGATTTTTTCATCACACCCATTGACCAGAAGCTGAAATGGAACTTTTATTTTGCCCAAAATTTCGTCACACGTCGACTGATACAGTTCAATTTTAATCTTTTTCCACTCGCGTCTTTCTATGTAACCTCGATTTCTTGATTTCACTGCGCGACTAAAAGGAACACGGAACTTGAGACCGAGATGGTCGCTTGCTGTATGCTCTGAATCCACCTGTATAGGCGAGGGGATAGTGAAGTTTTAAAAAGACGTGATCAATATTGCTTGTGCTTCCTGAGTTGTGAATGAACGTAAAGTTTTGATCTTTAGTGTAAAGAGTACATTCACTCGGAATACATGTCACAAGAACGTCTTGTAACTTTCCTTTCAAGAGAGGGTCACACTGGAAGTCACCGCAGACTAAAATCCGCGAATTCCCCAGTTTGCGGAGCAGTCTTCCGAGTTGACCACAAGCCTCGGCATATCGTTTTTCACTAAGGTCCGTGTTCATGTTAGTTGGTGGGTAGACATTGACCAGCGTGAAAGCACTGGGGCCAGGGAACTTGACTGCTAGGTAGAAATCGCACGACTCAGGTTTACGACAGTCGATACTGTCGTCAACGAATATCGCAAGTCCGCCACTACCGCGGGCCCTTGCACTGGAGCGCTTAGCCTCATGACTGTGCACAGATTTGTGAGGAATTGACTGAATAATCCCAAAGTTATCGGTAGTTAACAATTGTTCTTGGACGCAAATAATGTTATGTGCTATGTGCAAGTTCTTGAGGTAGTCCAGTTTGGCAGCATTATGGCCGTAAACATTGCGGCAAAATATAGATAGTTCGTTCATTTTAGGGTTTGAGGATAAGCTTTCTGTATTGCTCGTCAGACTGCTGGGCACTGCAGACTAAAGCTAGGGTGACCATTATTAGGCTCCGGGCACAAAGCGCATTTCACTGTTTGAGAACGGCAGGAGCTCTCTCTACTGTTCTCATGGCAACCAGCACATCTGGAACAACGCATGGTACTGGTGCAGTCTTTAGCAAGATGATCAAATGACTGAAACTTGAAACACCGCTTGGGAATTTGTCTGAATGGCAAGACTTTGATGTGAGTATAACCAATGAATAACCCACATTTGATTGCTGCATTTCGGGAGTCGGCGTCACTGAAGGTAAGTTTGACTGTCTCAGATTGTCCAAACCGCTTGACAAGCAAAAGTTTATTTTGTATATAATTAAAACAATAAAAAGAAATAAGCTCCGTCAAAAGTAGTTAAGTCTCATTTGCTTTTCTTTTACTCCTCCAATCGATCGTGAAGGTTCCTTGCAATAGATCTCAACCATTCAGGGTAATTTGGATTATTCTTCATCATTTCAAGCACGGCCCACAAAACTGCACAACTTGTAGTGTACACAACTTTTTTTACCACTTCCGAACCTACAAAGGCCGCCACCATTCCACCAAGTGTCAATAGTCCTGACAACAACCCCCGCCATAGCACTGAAGGTTCTCGGTTGAGCCTTTGTTGCAGCTCTTCTCTTTCATTTCTAATAATCTGAACTTCATTCCGCATAACTTCTAACTCATCTTCTATAGCACTTAAACGGTCAATTAAATTAACATTCATCTCAGGATGTGTGGTTGATAGCAATTGAAAATTCCTGTTCTCAAACTTATTAAAAATTATGCCAAACGATTTTTCTTCCCTCAGTTTGCACTTTATGCTGTTTTGGCTGCCACTTGGCAATTTTGCGGAAATGACGCTAGGGGCCTCACTACAAAAAGCCTTGGCTTTTACAACGTCACTGAATTTGACTTGAAGCTTATTATTTCTCAGTTGCCTGACCCCTTGTATGCCATCTTCAGACTGCAGTTGACCAAATGTTTGTAGTCTAGTCAGGGGTTCTATACATGGAGTGTCTTCGACGATTACAGTACAAATCGGTTGCTCGTTGTTTCTTGCTGCTGTAGCGTCAATGTCTGGGGAGGCAGTCAATTTAACACCAGTCGTATACTGCTTGACCACGGACATAGAGTTCTTCAGATCCCGTATTTCTCCTAGCAGGATAGAGAAATTGCTCTCGGGGACCTGTGGGACTTGGGAAAGATGAGTGATGACAAAAGTTGGAAGTCGGATGTTGTTCCGGTCGCATTCAGCTAGAAAATCCAGGATTTCTGATGTCGCTGAATCTTTTGTTCGGCGTTTCTAGCTTGAGATGCTCTTGTAGGGAATGTTATCTGAATGAGCTCCAATTTAGCGTCGCGTAATGCTGTTAACTCGAAGAAATCGCGTCATTTTCGACAGCAACGCTAGATCCAGCTTTCTGTTTGACTGGAGAAAGTTCAGGATTGGGTTGAGGTGTAAATTCGTCTGTGCCATATTCAGCGCCGATAAGCAAGGGAAGCGTAGGTTCTTGCTACCTATTCCCCGCAGTTTAAGGGAGACCCCACTTCCGGCAGGTACGACGGCACTTGCAACAAGAAACCTCCCCTCTTCTGCTTGCTTATTTGGGAAATCGTCACTGTCGTCTTTTTTTAGGCTTTGGACTTTTGTAAATTCACTACAGCACGTGGCAACACTGCACTGTAAAATTCGGGCAAACCTTCAAAAGTTGAAAAATCAGTCTGACAACACTGCTCAACGGAGTAGCCATTTCGTTTGAAATGAAAAATCCAGGAATGAGACGAGATGGAGGTTTGCAGTCGGGATTTTTATCACAGTCGATTCACTGAATTTTAGGGAGTCGATATGTGATTCACGCGAAATCGGTAGCTTTTACCGTTGAAACAATATTATTTCGCAAGGATTAGCTCAGAAACGTAATCGATCTATATTTCTCTTTCCTTTTTCATCGATCTCTCTATTTCTCATGTATTAAAAAATGCAAATTTCTTTCAATCTTCCGAGTTTTTTTTTTTTTACCGAGCCATGTGCTCCTAAAATTTAGTTTGGTTCTGTATAAGAATTCACAAGAATCCCAGGTAAAACAATTTTTTGGTGTTATACGGATCCGAAGTTTTTAGGGTTGTTCTTGTGAATAAAATTAGAGTTGTATTAGTCACACTCGATTCGTCCACGATTCTGCAGTAACCATGGCTTTAGACACCCTAACCAATTCCCGACGTTTCCCTGTCGTCTAGTTCAGTCCCAATTTTCGTTTGAAACCCTGAATCATATCCCGACGCTTTCCAGACCTCTAGTCCAGTCTCATTTTTTGACACCCTGAACTACATCCCTAGCGTTTTGTTCATTCCTATTTTTTTTTTATCATATGTTATATTTCAGTCTCCATTTTAATCAAATGTTATCCTCTACAGTTTGATCATAAGTTATGCTCTACATTTTGATCATTTTTTATCCTCTACATTTTGATCATATGTTCTGCTCTATATTTTGATCATATGGTATCCTATACATTTTGTTCCATTTCTATATCTAAGAAAAAAAACAAAAAATTCTTTATTAGTACCATAATAAATTTCAATTACCGGCGACTGTTAAAACTAATAGTTTTCTACCTCTATACTAATTCTATCCATCTATCTAGACGGGTTATTTAGGTAAGGGAAATCAATTCCCTCTTTCCGGCACTGTCGTCTTTTTTTTGGGCTTTGGACTTTTGTACCTTCACTACATCACGTGGCAACACTGCACTGTAAAATTCGGGCACACCTTCAAAAGTTCAAAAATCAGTCTCTGACAACACTGCTCAGCGGAGTAGCCATTTTGTTTGAAATGAAAAATCCAGGAATGAGACGAGATGGAGCTTTGCAGTCGGGAATTTTATCACAGTCGATTCACGGAATTTTAGGGAGTCGATTGATATCTGATTAACGCGAAATCGGTAGCTTTTAACGTTGAAACAATATTATTTCGCAAGGATTAGCTCAGAAACGTAATCGATCTATATTTTTCTTTCCTTTTTCATCGATCTCTCTATTTCTCATGTATTAAAAAATGCAAATTTCTTTCAATCTTCCGAGTTTTTTTTTTTTTACCGAGCCATGTGCTCCTAACATTTAGTTTGGTTCTGTATAAGAATTCACAAGAATCCCAGGTAAAACAATTTTTTGGTGTTATACGGATCCGAAGTTTTTAGGGTTGTTCTTGTGAATAAAATTAGAGTTGTATTAGTCACACTCGATTCGTCCATGGTTCTGCAGTAACCATGGCTTTAGACACCCTAACCTATTCCCGACGTTTCCCTGTCGTCTAGTTCAGTCCCAATTTTCCTTTGAAACCCTGAATCATATCCCGACGCTTCCCAGGCCTCTAGTCCAGTCTCATTTTTTGACACCCTGAACTATATCCCTAGCGTTTAGTTCAGTCCTAATTTTTTTTTATCATATGTTATATTTCTCTCTACATTTTGATCATATGTTATCCTCTACATTTTGATCATATGTTATGCTCTACATTTTGATCATATGTTATCCTCTACATTTTGATCATATGTTTTGCTCTACATTTTGATCATATGGTATCCTAGACATTTTGTTCCATCTCTATATCTAAGAAAAAAAAACTAAAAATTCTCTATTAGTACCATAATAAATTTCAATTACCGGCGACAGTTAAGACTAATAGTTTTCTACCTCTATACTAACTCTATCCATCTATCTAGACGGGTTATTTAGGTAAGGGAAATCGGTTCCCTCTTTCCGGCACTGTCGTCTTTTTTTTGGGCTTTGGACTTTTGTACCTTCACTACATCACGTGGCAACACTGCACTGTAAAATTCGGGCACACCTTCAAAAGTTCAAAAATCAGTCTCTGGCAACAATGTTCAGCGGAGTAGCCATTTTGTTTGAAATGAAAGATCCAGGAATGAGACGAGATGGAGGTTTGCAGTCGGGATTCCCTCTTTCCGGCCCCTCTTTCCGGCCCCTTCGAAATGGCCGACCCCTCTCCAAATGTTCATCTCCCATGCTCTTGCCCTGGGGGAGGCAGGAGTCTATTTGTAATCATCATAGCAGACTAAAAAAAATTTGCCGTTTTCATCCCTTCTTTTTTTCAAAATTGGAATCTACAGGGTTTAGCTCTTAAAGGTTATTCATTATTTTTAGAAATTAAATGTTTTCGTTTTTACTTTATTGAAGTTAGCATGTTCAGCGTTTAATTCTGAAATATTTATGATAAAAAAATTAGAAGAAAACAGCTAGCCTAAGCACTCCTAACTTTTTCCTATGTTCACAAAATTTTAAGGCTAACACTTACTCTTTATGTTTTTCTACTGGATGCAGATCCCTCGAAGGTTTCTTCTTTGACAACTGGAGATGACAGGAGATGTGCATAAGTTGGTTTGCTTCGGTTGATAAAACTGTGGTGATTGTGGAACATTGAGAGGTTGAGACGACCTTGCATAAAAATATGTCTGGCCAGTATTTTGTTTATTTCTGGCGTCTGTTCGGATGAAATGGCATCGGTCTGGCTCTGCTGTGGATGAACTGGGCTCGAAAAATTACAGCACTTCTGACACCATTGTTGTAAGCTTTAATCTGTGGTGATGTTATAGTTGGGCGAGTCCATCCAATGGTGCTTACAGCTAGTATACCATTATGCAGAGCAATATATTCAAGTCCAATAGAGATTTCATATAAACAGTCTTTATTTATCTCAAAGCCATAGCTTGAACTACATACTTATAACGTGCAGTGCATAAGTTCGACTCTCCCCCCTAAGGGTTAAAATCGATAGTCTCCTCGTGACTATCTGTTTTATAAACTAGCTCGAGTTTGAGTTGAGACAACTTTGCACGTTTGGTTTTCTTCGTGTTTTTTTTTTACCTTTACGAACTTTGCGTTTTTGTTCTTTGTTTTTTTTTCACGAGTTTTGTGTTTGTCATCCTCCGTGTTTTTTATCACTGAAAAAGAAGCGATAATAAACAACACCTATTTCTTAAAATCTTTAACAAGAAACTTGATTAGTAACATGCTTAGAGTTCTAAATCATAAATCTTCTATGCTGAGAATACACTTTTTTGAGTAATGTCCATATTTTTAATGTATATTCCATAAACATGGTCACATATAAACGTTATACATTTCACCTAAGATCTTTTAAAGTTGTCTTGTATTTGTGGATATTCTTAAACAGTTTACTCGTGATTATCTTTCATATAAACTAGCTCGAATTTGACTTGGGAAAACATTAAACGTTTTTTTTCTTCTTTTTCTTCGTGTTTTTGTTTTACCTTTAAGAGCTTTGCGATTTTGTTCTTTTTTTTTACATGAGTTTTGCGTTAGTCATCCTCCTTGTTTTTTATCACTGAAAAATAAGTAATAATAAACAACACCTATTTTCTAAAATCTTTAACATGAAAATTGATTAGTAACATGCTTAGAGTTCAAAATCATAAATATCCTATGCTGAGACTACATTTTTTTGAGTAATGGTTGTATTTATAATTTATAACCGATAACAATGATCACATATAAACGTTATACATTACACCTGTTAAGTTTTAAAGTTGTCTTGTATTCTTGGATATTCTTAAACAGTCTCCTCGTGATTATTAGTCATATAAACTAGCTTGAATTTAGTTGGGAAAACATTGCATGTTTTTTTCTTCTTTTTCTTTGTGTTTTTTTTTTACGTTTAAGAACTTAGCGTTTTTGTTCTTTGTTTTTTTTTTCACGAGTTTTGCGTTAGTCATCTTCCATGTTTTTTTATCAATTAACAAGAAATGACAATAAACAACACCTACTTCTAAGAATCTTTAACGTAAAACTTGATTAGTAACAAGCTTAGAGTTCAAAAGCCTCAATATTACATCCAGAGCCTTCACTTTTTTGTGCCATGTCCGTATTTCCATTGTATAACAATTGTCCCACATAAACTTAATACCTTTCACCTGATGAGGTTTAAAGTTGTCATATATTCTTGGATACTCTTAAATAGTCTCCTAATGATTCATTCATATAAACTAGCTTGAATTTGACTTGGGAAACCAACATTTCACGTTTTTTTTCTTCTCTTTATTCGTGTTTTTTTTTACGTTTACGAACTCAGCGTTTTTGTTCTTTGTTTTTTTTTCAAGAGTTTTGCGTTATCCAGCTTCCATGTTTTTTTATAAATTACAAAGAAGCGACAATAAACAACACTTATTTCTAAAAATCTTTAACATAAAACTTGATTAGTAACATGCTTAGAGTTCAAAAGCCTCAATATTACATCCAGAGCCTTCACTTTTTTGTGTCATGTCCGTATTTCCATTGTATAACCCATAACCATGGTCCCATATAAACGTAATACATTTCACCTAATAAGGTTTAAAGTTGTCATGTATTCTTGGATATTCTTAAACAGTCTCCTAGTTATTCTTAGTCATATAAACTAGCTTGAATTTACTTGGGGCAACTTTGAGCTTTTGTTTTCTTCTCTTTATTTGTGTTTATTTTTACGTTTACAAGCTTAGCGTTTTTGTTCTTTGTTTTTTTTTCATTAGTTTTTCCTTATCCAGATTCCATGTTTTTTATAAATTACAAATAATCAACAATAAACAACACCTACTTCCAAGTTACTTTGACATGAAGTTTGATAATTAACAGAATTAGAGTTCAATATCTTCTATATTACATCCAGAGCCTTCACTTTTTTGTGCAATGTCCGTTTTCCATTGTATATCCCATAACAATTGTCCCATATAAACTTTATTCCTTTCACTTAATAATGTTTTAAGTTGTCATGTATTTTTGGATGCACTTAAATAGTTTACTCGTTACTATTAATTATATAAAGTAGCTTGAATTTAGTTGGGACAACATTGCACGTTTGTCTTCTTCTTCTTCTTCGTGTTTTTTTACCTTTAAGAGCTTAGCGTTTTTGTTCTTTGTTTTTTTCACGAGTTTTGCGTTTGTCAGCCTCCATGTTTTTGTAGCGATAAAATTTTTATGGGACTGTAAAAGAAAGGGACTGGGCTTAATTGTGGTGTAGCGATAAAATTTTTATGGGACTGTAAAAGAAAGGGACTGGGCTTCATTGTGGTCATAAATATTGACCGCGTAAAATGTAATATCGTACTTTAAAGTTGCGAACTTACACCTTATAAGTTCTCCGATAGCGCCGCTTGTAACGCTAAAGATTTGGCCATCAAGCCCTTCGCCACAGCAATGGGGAGTGAAGTAAGTTTATGACCGCACCACCCTCAATTATTGAGAGAAAATAAAATGTGTAGAAATATAAATGTGACCTCTTTTTCTTGAGCTATCTGGAGATCAGATTCCTTGGGAACGTACCATGGAGATATGCGAACTAATTACCTGTTATTAGGCTAGATGCAGACATACAAAATGAAAAAAACACAGATAAAAAGCAATAGATTTATTGAGACTTACATGTTTAGGTGAACAGCAGTGGGTCACTTCAAATGACAACAACGGTGACTGAGATACAACAATGAAAGAATTGCAAAGCTTAAATGCCGAAATAATTCTATCTAAATGATCCTGAGTCTGATTTACGAATAATTCCAAAAAGCACTTTTACCCCACTATCAAACGTAGTTTTTTGTCCTGCGCTCTAAGAACTGGCTCACAATTGGTTCAAGTGGCCCAAGGATGCGAACCCTTCGTCCAATAAATTGTTTTAAATATTTCTGATGATTCAAACGTTCACACGGTTCTTATAATTTAAACTTCCTTAGAAACATTGTGTGAAGTATTTTTTTTATTACCCACTATCTTAGCGAAATCCAAAGCTTGGATAGCGCCGTTCTTTGTCTGAGGCTAACTGCAATTTTTCTCATTGCTGATTTAGGACTTTTCTTTCTTTTTGACTCTAGATTTAAACTTAATTAGAGAAGTCGGAATTATCTTTAGAAAGAAGGAACTTTATTTTGGTATTTTAAATATATCGCATTTTACTCACTGTACGTATTACCCTTCCCATCAATTAATGACCTCCCGTCATTAGGATTTGCTTGCCTTTGGGCTTTTGAAATGTTTGCAATTGATTAACTATTTATTCTACATAATTTTGATTGACATTGTATTATTTCATGTTTATATTTTGGCTTACTTAGGAGTGCTAAAAATTTTCTTTATTACTTTTTTTTATTTTATTCTACGTCCCTATCTAAAATTCATCTACCGGATTAAGATTATTCATGGTTCTAGGCTAGCTACTGTACTAACGATTTTTTTTTCTACATCTACCACTGATTAGTTTTACATTTCCAACAAGGTTGGGGCTACTCTATCTTTATTTTAGATTTTTTTTGAGTTCACTTTTTACAAGGCTTTTTTTTTATTTTGCTGTTTATCTGTCATACTACTTTCTATCTATGCTACATTAAATGAATAGCTCGACAAAGCTACACATAAATCTATCTGGACATCTAACACTACATACAAGAACGATTTAAAACACCCAATATTGGGTTTACCATGTTCACTGGTAACGTTAAAACACTTTCACTGGGGATGTTTGCTACGCAACGTTAATGATAGGATATTGGAGGTAACATATAGTTAATATAAAGTTATTAAGAAGTAACATATGTAAATTCACATCTATTTTATCACCATTCGAGTCTCTTTAGCGTACTCAAACCTTCTGTTGTAAATTATTGTCCTTCACTCCTTTCGTCTTGGCCAAAATTTTAAAGCACTTACGTTATGGTTTCTGAATGGGACAGTTCAAGCACGATTGTGCTCACACGACAAGCTTTCTCTAATTGTCAACTGGGAAATGATGCTTCCAATTACAGGTGTGGGAATATGCTATCAGAGTTCCTTCTCACTTGCTTTTTGACAGTTCATAGGGTGCCTTATCATTAAGGGGTCGTACACTGGGAGTGCGTTTATTTTCTTCTCAGCATATCATTTTTGGGATATTTTGAGGCACATAGAGAATGTATTCTCGTATAAAATTGTTCATTTGTGTCTCTTATAAAATTTTTCAGCTCATGGCTTGCGTCTATTAACCTTTGCGGTGATTCCTAGGTTAATCACAGGGGAATTGAAGTTTGGATTTGGAACAGGTCGACATCAAACAATAGTGACTCCTTCAATATATTGTCTTTAACTTGTGGGAGGGGCATATTGTAACTGAGGGGTTGGTCACTGGGGTTAATTTTGGTTTCCAGGTCCATTTCTCAGAAATTATCTCGTAACATTTATGGGATACAGAGATATGAACTTTCCACACAGAGGGGATAGGATGGATTCCGAATGATGGTCGAAAGGGATTCGACGCGTGAATCTGCGTTATATAAATAATTTTCGGGAAAATCAAATATCATCACTATACAGTCAAATGGTTCAAGTGTCCATAAGGATTATCATGGGTGATATTTAGGTACTTATATCTTGTAACTGGTCGAGGGGGTTCTCAGGATTTATGTGATTATATAGTTCGATAATGCACTGGATACTGAGATTCAAATATAATGTTGCCTGATACGTAATATGGTTCGTGGTCGAGCAAACAACGATCAATGGTAACTGTTGTTTTCGTAGACGAAGCTGGGATGGAAATTGGCTGGAGTGTATGGTGAGTACTCTTCGTTGGTTGAGATATGATGAAAATAGATGCTACTAGGTTGTATCTGCACTGGACAACTCATTGTAATGATCGATATCCAATATGTCAATCCACTTTTCTGTAATAAGAATAACGAGGAAGGATCACACGTTCTTTAAAGTTAATACTCATAGTACAAAAAAATCACGTATCGATTGGGTACATGAATTTTGTGATACGAGACACGGTTAAACATATACACTAATATTAGTACACAAAACAAAGTTTATGTAAGTAAAGTTCCCATTGGGAAATCTAAAACAGACATGTCTTCAAATTTGTTTTGAGCAAGGAAATAACGATAAAGGGTTTATTTAATTCTTCAATTGCTCTACATTATTAAATTTGAGGTCTAATTTTACAACATATTTCATGCCTGCATTGTTCACGCACGTCCGTGCTGTTTAAGAAACGCATGTTGGAGCGTCGTAACCGCACGGTTTTACGTAAACGATACTACAATGAGGGAACAAGACATAGCAAGGACGAGTGGAGACCTCTATACCCACTTGTTTTATAATGTCTTCCCTATTTCTTGGCTTAGACGTTCTCATGGAGTTCCGGGTTTAACCTCTGCATTTCAGCTGTTTCCCTGTGTTCTTTCCTTAACTTTCGCCTTCTTAGTCTCAGGATTTTTCCGTAATTAAAAGTCAATAGGGTTCTTATGGTCAGGGAAGTCGCGAATACGAAACATACGGCCAATAGTATGTTCCACCAGAAATTTGTTGAGAACAATCCGTATCTATTTCCACATTCGTTAATCTCTGGTCTTCATTTGTAATAGGGGAATCTGGGATTCTAATGCTTCTCTTATTTTTGTAAGCCTTATTGTCCCTTTATTCTTTTCTATTTTGGACCATATCGAGGTTTTCATTTCCTCGTTTTCTATATTGGGAATAGTGTATGACAGGTTAATTGCCTTGAAGTTGGTTATTTTGGGACTTATTATCTTTTTGCTCGTGGTAATTTTTTTTTTTTTTTTTTTTTAGTTTTTTTTTTTTTCTTTTTTTTTTATTCCCACCTCCTCTCCTCTCGGTGACTTTCAAATTTTCTTTAACAATATCTCATAATTTATCTCATAATCTTGTGCTCGTGGTAATTAACGGCGTTCGAACAGTTGATTCTTTGGTTACGAGTCGACACCCTTGTTTTATGGTTATCGTACCCACATTTTGTAACACGAATTCTGTTTTGTAACTTGGGTCTATTCTTTCTGTATTATTGTAACAAGACAAAGTTCCAACAGTTCCACTTGGAAAAGAATATAGCCAAAGATCATTTCTAAGGTGTATGAATATTTCTCGCTTAGTACTTCCTATCACGGCCTCGCATGAATTTGGTATTTCTTCCTGTTGGGTGTCTTTCAAAAATATATCTAACATACAAGATCCAGATTTGACGTTATAAATAGGTAACGTAAGCTGGCATACTAGGTTTTTAAATAGTACGCACTCTTTTAAGTTTTGTGGATTGGCTAGGGCATATTTTAGTCTATCTTGATCGACGAGTAAATACTCTGCTTCAGGTGTGATAGTCATAAATGAATTTTTCTTCTTTATGTTAGCAGGGAAGGTCGAAATTTTGTACAGGTCGTAAACGGATTGTTGGTTTATCAATGGAATTGTTACTACTGCCAATAGCTGCTCATTTATTTATGTGATGTGGACTTTTAATTTAGTATAGTAAAGGAATAAATTTGATACTTCTGGCACTAGGGGTAAATGTAGGCCAAACGTTGGGTGCGTTCTTCTGCAAACTCGTAGATCTAAATTCCATTTTCCAACACTGAATGGCGATTTGGCTACTTTATACAGGTCCAGGCTACGCCCCATATCTACTATCCAAGCATTATTGGATTCATCTTGGAGCCTGACAAATCTGTCGTGCAAGTCAGCCGGATACGTTACTTGCAATGTGATCCCACGTCCCTTCAAATTGAGCACCAATTCCTTCTGCGCTTTCTTTTGTGATTCCTTATCCGTGCTGCTTGTGCATTGCGAAGTGTTCAGTTGTACGATTTTCATATTGGGGCAGCGTTCCACTAGCAGGCTGCAAAACATTGTAAAATTTTCGATCTGGTGTTGTGCCCTTATATAAGGGTCATCCACGATAACTTTTGTAATGTGTTCTCCCAGATAGGGACCAACTATTCTTTCATATGAATATCCAACTCCATTTGCCAGAATTTTGATTTTTTTTCGCATCTAAAACAGATTTCCGCGCAAAAAATTTAGCATGAGCCTGTGCAAATGCTGCATTACAATCTTCCACGCTTATGTAATTAATAATAGCATACGACATTGGTTTTCGAGTACCACGAAATCTAATCACTCGAGTTTCATGATGAAGATGTCCAAACGTTAAAAAATATGTGTATATGTCTTCGTCCGTAAAATTTTCTGGGATGATGGTCCGTAATACACGAGGATCTATAGGATTTTGATCCATGTCGGTTGCTCAAATACATACTATGCAGGTTTTTCTGTCAAAACTAGCAGTAACAACATGAGCGACGCAACAAATTCCAAGGAAAGATACACACGGCTATGAACTTTCAAATATAACAGCTGGGCTTTCTGAGATGTGGGGTGTGATTCCAACTTACAGAAGTTCATAACTTCATTTGTGCTTTCGTAACACTATTTCGGCAATCAAATTCGTAACAAAACCTACTGATCTTTGCTCCTCGCAACCAACTGACCAACTGAATGACTGAAATTGCAAATGGCAATGGTGTAACTCACCAACCTCCAATAATTAAATTTAAATTACAAATTTCATAGCTAAAAATTCTTCGAAGTTTTCCTCATCGCTCTCATTCTCGAAATGGTCTTGCTTGAAATTAAAGGGTTTTAGCTCTGCTTGCCAATCTTGATTTAGGGGGCTCATTTTCTGCATCTGACGAATCTGTAGAGGAGGGATGTGATGCCCATCTCTCTAGAAATTTGGCTCTTTTTATTCGGCTAACATGCGTCTTGTTAGTTCTTCCGCTATCGGGGTTTTCCATTTTGAAAGTATAATCGTTATCGTACTTTTTGACTATTCTATACTGTCCAGATTATTTTTGGAAAGTGTTTTGCCTTCCGTTTTTGCCTCGTTCTTTAGGTAGACGCAGTCTCCTACCTTAAAATCTATATTCCCCTTGATTTTGGGTTGGTTTCTTAGCTCTTGGTTCATTTTACATTTTTCCAACTCTTGCCTAACTATTTTATAAGTTTTCCTCATCCTATTTATAAATTATTGTTTGTAATCCTCCGAGTTATTATAATACTGCCGAAATTCAATAATCTAGTCATAGGGGATTCTAAAATCACGACAAAAAAGTAAATAAAATGGATTATCTTTAGTAGTTACTGAATAAGCAGTATTGATTACGTTAGTTAAATAAGGTAAGAATTGATCCCAGTCGTTCCTATTGTCTTTTGTATAAATACTTAATACGTTCGAAAATATTTTATGTCTATTTTCTATTTTACCATTAGCTTGTGGGTGGTACGGTGCTGTCACCATTTTCTCTATATTAAGAAAATTCATTAAATCTTTTGTTACCTTTGAAACAAAATTGCTTCCGTTGTCACTCAAAACCTTATTTGGAACGCCAAATTGTAAAAATAATTTCGCTAACGCCTTACTGGTGGCGGCACCTTGATTTTTTAATGCTTTTGCAAAAGTAAATCCAGAAAAGTGATCTATAACCGAAAGAATACAAGTATGGCCTCTGCTGGAAACAGGTAAGGCTCCACTTGTTCCGTATAAGTCAAATGAGGTAATATCAAAGGGGTTCTTTGCTACCGGGACCCTTCCGATTGGAGGATTAGGATAAACTTGGAGGATTTTTTCTTAACGTAAATACTTCGCATATGTCTAAATATTCTTTAAGTTTTACTATTGCCGCTGGTAAGTAAAAAAATTGTTTTAAATTTCAAAGAGTTTTCGCCACCCCGAAGAACCAACCTATGAAGAAATGAAAACAGTTGATCGCGGGCATCATAAAGTTTTGTGGTAACACAGTTATTATTGAGGTTTGGTTTCTATTTGTCTCAGCAGTCACGATTCTACATAGTACTTCTTCATCAAGATCATAGTAAAAATTATCTATCTCTTTTCTAAGAGTTTTGAATTTATCCGGTAATGCATCGTCATTCACAAAATAATTAATAATCGCTGCACATTTCGTCCTTTTTTGCTTTCTTTTTATATTTTCTAAAGACAGGGGACAATAGTTAGCCTTATTTTCTTTTACCGTGTCCTTGACTTTGTTTTTCTTACGTCCATATTTGGTCTTAGCATTGTTAGCGTTAACTTCATTTTCTTCAGCTTCCGACGGAAAATTTTCTGGGTATCTACTCAAAAAGTCGCAAGCTGTGTTTTTTTTACCTTTTAAATGTTCAAATTCGTAATCTAGATCTTGGATTTTCATAATCCATCTGGTTAGAATTCTCGTGGGGTTTTGAAATGTGCGCAGGTACTGCAAGCTTTTATGGTCTGATCGTAGTATAAATTTTCTACCAATTAAATAGTGTCTAAATTTATCCAAATGGTGGATTATAGATAACAATTCTAAGTTTGTGGTGGAATAACTACTTTTGCCTTTTGATAAGGTTCTACTCGAATAGTATATGACTTTTTCTATGTGTTTTTGTTTAGGCGTTACCTCTAGAGGATTAGAGTTTTCTACCGTGATTATTTGCGAAAGAATTGCGCCAATGCCTTTTGAACTAGCATCGGTTGTGACCACAAATTGTCCGTTTTCCAAATCAGGAAGTGATAATATTGGTTCAGAAGTGAGTGCCTTTTTGAGACGGTCTAGGGAAGTTTGAGTTTCCTGGGACCAGGTAACGTTTTGGGAGTTTCCTTTAGTTAATTCCGTGAGGGGTTTTGCAATTTGGGCGTAATTGCGCACAAATTTTCTAAAGTAGCCAGTAAGACCTAAAATTCCCCTTAATTCTTTCATAGTTCTTGGGGGTTTGAGGTTTTCAACACATTTTATTTTATCCGGGTCTGGGGATATCTCTTCTTGACTTGACTTGGCTTGACTTTATTTAACAAAAACATATACATAAATTTTATACAAAGGAGAAGAGAGGAATCTCGTAATGTCTCCTTTATCAAACAATAGGGGAAAAAAATACACTTCCCGCTAACATAACATCACAAAGAAAAGAAAATTTGATAAGAACATACCACAATTTAAATTAAACTTAAAGAAGAAATGAGAAAAAAAAACATACATAACTTAACTATCGACTCACGGAGATAGGGATGGGATTTACTTAACAATTTATAAATAAATCAATAATACAATCAATCCCCGCTACTGTAGGCTGAAAGGACCATCTTTTTCAATTTCTTTTTATATATGTATAGTGATGGTGATTCACTTACTAATTCAAATAACTTATATTTATTCGCAATATGAGGAAGTTGATATCTTAAACTTAGTCTGGATCTCTCACTTTTAACAAACGGGAAAAGAAACTTAATCCTAACTCTTGATAAAAGGATATGTTTATTTTCAACCAAAAGTTTCATACTATTGAAAAAATGATATTTATTTTGGATTTTTAAAAACAATATGCCCAAATTAAGGTGCAAAATTTGTTGTAAATCCAGAATATCAAGAAATAGAAAAGATGTTTTAATTTCAGATAATTCCTCTGTCTTCCTAGGGTGTGCTAAAACATAGTCCAGAATTCTTGTTGGTTTATTTGGTACAATTTGGAGTCCTCGTAAATTTGAAGGGACATTCAGAATCCAAACAGTCAAACAATACTGGAAATAACAATCAATTAATGAAAAATATAAAGTTCTAATGATTTGTTATGGAAACAGAAACTTTAATCTATGCAAACAACCGAGATTCCTGGACACTGTTGCTTTAAGTTTACTAATATGCGTCTTAAACGACAGAGTTGAATCAATATACATACCTAAATATCTAAATATATCCACTACTTTTATGGAGGAAACTCCAATAATAATAATTTGAAATGACACGCGCTTCACTGACCTTGAACTTCTCCTAAAAATCATAAATTCCGACTTCTCTAAATTAGGTATTAATCGGTTATCATGAAACCAAGAATTTATATTCAAAGCAACAGTCTCCAAGGACAATCGTAGGTCCTCCTCGTTGTCCGCCCTCAAACTAATTGCTGTGTCCTCTGCAAACAATATTGGTAACTCATCACCTGAGGGCATGCAATTTGGAAGATCATTTACATAAATCAAAAAAAGTATCGGCCCCAATACAGATCCCTGCGTTACCCCTATATTTTCTAACGGGAAAATATGAGATGATTCTTCACAAACTTGGACTTTAAAACTTCTTTCAGATAAATACGATTTCATTAAATCCAGAGCTATTCCACGGATTCCTATATTTTCCAGCTTATCAAAAAGAATTGCATGATCTATTGTATCTAAAGCTTTTTTTATGTCAAAAAATATAGTTGCCGCCAAATAACAATCATCCTTAGCCTCTGATAAGAAATTACGTAAAGCAACTACTGCTTGCTCTGTTGATCTACCTCTCAAGAAACCAAACTAATGAGGAAAAAAAAACTTATTCTTTACCAGAAATGAAATATATCTACTTTTTATTATCTTTTCAAAAACTATAGAAACAGTTGATAAAATAGTAATTGGCCAATTATTGTTTGTGTTATCTTTATCACGTTTTTTAAAAAAGGGTAAAATTTTAGCTACTTTAAGACAAACTGGGAAAAATCCATTTTTATACAAGAATTAAAAATATATAAAAGCGGCTGAAAAAGTACACCAGCTAATTCTTTAAACAGAGAAGTCGATATACCATCACATCAACTAGTAACGGCTTTTTGGTATTCCGAGAACCGGATAGGGTACATAAATATAGTCTTATCTACTTTATTTGGTAAATATTTTCTATGATTATGTGTTCCAGCAGAGATTTGATCCACCAGACCATGTCCAACTTTTCTAAAATGGTCAGCAAATGCTTCCACCATCTGTCTCTCATCACTTATCTTGACTCCTTCATGACTTGTAATGCGAGATGGAATATTTCTTGTTTTAACATTATTCATTTTTTCATTTATTAACTTCCATGTTTCCCGAGGTGAATCACATTTGCAAAATTCATTTTGATAATATTTTGCTTCCGCTTCTCTGAGAACAAGAGTTAACTGATTTTTATAATTTTTAAAATTTTCAATATTCATCTCATTTGGGTACTGCATCTTCGCCTTATACAATCTATTTTTTTTTCTTTTATGCTCTTTAACAGGCTTTCAGTAACCCATGGTTTGCGAGGCAAATCCTTACTCTTTTTTAATACCATAGGACATACTGGGTCGAATATTTGGTTAAATTTACTATAAAATAAAACAATTGGCTGATTCGGGTCTTCAAAATTTAGGAAATCATTCCAATCTATATATCCTATTTTTACTTACATCTCATCAATCTTTTTCTGGTTAATTATCGTTTTATAACTTCTAATTGGTCTCTTTTCACGTTCCACTCCTGATCCAGAGAAGTCAGAAATAACAAAACAATGAACACATGCGTCAATTCAAAATAATATTGGTATTAAGGCAATTTTCAGATGTAAAAATTTTATCAATAAGAGTTGCATGGTTATCACAGATTCTTGATGGTAGTAAACAAGTAGGTGACAAACCATGTAAGAATGAAATATTCAAAAATTCTAATTCCTTATTCGATGTCGAAACATTATGTCGCATTAAATCAATATTAAAATCCCCTACATGAAATGAATGGTGTTGCTGTATGAGAGCATCTAACAACGACTCATATTGACTTAAACACTCTAGAACACTAGACGATCATGGCTGATGTACTACGATTACCAAAAAAGTATTTCTTCCATCATGCACTTCTTCTACACAACTCTCAAATAGCATCTCAACATTCCAAACCATGAATTCATTACGTAAAGAAGATGGAAAATCATCTCGTATAAAAATACTAACTCCTCCTCTCTTATTCTGTTTTCGACTAGCATGAAAAAACTTATAATTTTCATAATGTTGGAATGTATTAATTTTATCAAGAAATGTTTCACAAATTCCTAACACATCTGGTGACGACCTTTTAAAAAAATCATACAAACAATTGAAGCTGCTATTCAATCCTCTACAATTACAAAATTACAGTCGTTTAAATTGATTATTTAAAGGTGAAAGATCATGAATAAATAAATATTTATTTTTATGTGCATTATAATAATCTGGAAAATCTTGATCTTGTGACGAAAACCTATGAATAAATTTATTAATATCAAGAGGATTTTTTTCAAGTTCCTCCAACCTACCAGCAGGAATTTCTACAAAACTTAACTCATCCATAATCCAAACTCAACAAAAACTTCGCATCCCATCTCCGTGAGCCGATATAAATAAAATAAAAAAAAAAAAGAAAAAAAATAAAAGCCAACAAAAAATTTCGAAAATAAGAAATAAGAACAAAAAAGTAATACATAAACAATATTTGACATCATACTCACTCTAACCATTATCCTTATCATCATCCGAAGGCGAGCGCAATTTAATCACGGATACCTGAGCTAAATCACAACTAACTACAATTATAAAT
Source organism: Artemia sp. Qi Xiang Cuo (assembly GCF_049724085.1). Taxonomy (NCBI): domain Eukaryota; kingdom Metazoa; phylum Arthropoda; class Branchiopoda; order Anostraca; family Artemiidae; genus Artemia; species Artemia sp. Qi Xiang Cuo. Next base: position 5,052,282 of record NC_142812.1, on the reverse strand, counting down.
CCATTCAAACATACTAAAAAACCACTTTAATCCACTTCCGATACATTTTTTATGCATTTGACTTATAAGACCTTATACCATTTAAGCTTCACCTTTTTCTCATTCTCAGTCAAGCATAATACAGGTGGGACGACTGGGGGGATCCAAGCACTGACTCTCTTTTCTCTCAATTCTTTCTGTTTGATTTTCAGGGAGTTACGAATGTCACGAACACCTTTTTTCACATCATCTGTTGCATATACATATGGAGATTCACTTCCGGCTACTCTTCTGAACGGGTTTTCACGCAATTTCTTGTTTCCCTGAAGGATACAGAATTTGTCCTTATCATCCTTGAGCTGGATTTTGATAAATCAATCCGTAAACTCAAGTAGTTCAAATTGGGTATTAATTCCAAGATGTTGGGAAAGTAAAGCGTTAACATGCTCCTTAGCTTTTGACTTAGATTCACCTTTAATGTTCCATAGAATAATATTCCTTCTTCTATCCATGTTTTCTACCACAAGGACTCTCGTAGCTAACTCACCAAAACCGGGTTCCTTTGCAATTTGTTTACGTAGTGCCGATATTTCCTGCTTAATACTGGATAATTCATTTCCGTGGGTCACTTTTGCTAATTCCAAATCTTCAACACGAGACATTAGGGACGCTAAACCAGACTTAACGTCACTGATTTCCCTTTTTATTTCCACAATATCATTCTTAGTTTCTTCGACGATTGCAAGGATTTTATCCAACTGTGAAACATTATCAGTCGATTCCGTGGACCCTCTAGACTCGTCCAAATCGCTTTGTCTTGATCGCTTTCCACTTTTCTTAACCATATTGGTATCCAATAATGTTTATAATTTTCAAATAGCTCGATAAACGAACGCCCAAGATAATTCACTAGGCACTTCAATTGTCAACTTATCAAATAATTTTTTGTATTGTTCTCTATCCAATAATGTTTATAATTTTCAAATAGATCGATAAACGAACGCCCAAGATATTTCACAGCAAATTTTACACAGCGCTCGCACAGGGATGTTACTACTCCGGGTGCATTGAATGAACTGTGTTACTACTACTCCTAAAAATTTAATTTTAGGTTGAAATTAATTTACTTTCTCAGGCCGGCATTTTAAATTGCCCTGTCTGAAATTCTCGAACACCATAGCTAATGTTGCTAAGTGTTGTTCAGTGTTTTCTCCCACGCATATGACGTCATCGACAAAATGAATAATATTCTTTAATCCTCTTAACAGGTGTAATAGGGGTCTACATAGTGCGTTTGAACTTGTTTTAAGTCCAAAAGGTACCCTTAAGTATTCATATGAACCACATTCAGATGCTGAAAATGCAGTTTTATGGACATCTTTTTTGGCTATTTTCACTTGGTGGTAGCCTTGGGTAAGGTCCAAAGAAGTAAAAATTTTGTTTTTGCTTGAAATTGAGTCAAGAATTTCATCTATTCTTGGTAGAGGAAATTTATCGCTAACTACTTGTTTGTTGAGGGCTCTATAATCTTCTACAAGTCTAAGATCACCATTCTTTTTTGGTACTAAGATCACTGGTGCGCTATACGGACTTATACTGGGGCGTATAATTTCATATTTTTTCTAATTCATGGATTTTATTTTTTAACTATTCTTTGTGCTTATACGGCACACGATATGGCTGTTTTGCTACAGGATTACCAGTGGTTAAAATTGAGTGTTCATAAAACGGTATCAGTCCGATATCATCTTCAGATGTGGAAAATACATCTTTAAAATTCCATAATAATTCGCATAATTTTTTCTTAAGATCCAAGTCCGTAATATGATCCATATCAAATTTGCTTGAAAATTATGATTTAGTTAGAGGATATTTGTTATTAGAGGTTCTACTACCGTTAACTAGGTTCTTTTTAGAATTTTCCCATGTATCTAAATAATCCTCCGATAGAGCTTGGATTTGAACTAGACAAGTCCCCTTTTTTATTATAATTCTGTCACTTTCGTGGTTATTAGTTATCCAAATAAAACCTTCTCCTTTGTCGTAAGAGGTAATCTGTTCCTCAGATAGCAGAATTTCAGGAATTTTGTTTGATGGGGTCGCAAACCATATTTCGGATTTGCTAACCACTGGTTTAATCATTTGTGATATTTGAATTTTTTGCATCGTTTTGGGAGGGACTTTTGTTTTCCTTATCGCGAATCCGTAATATTTCTCTTTATTTTCATTGTTTATTATAGAATAGAATCATAGAATCATTTTAATGAAAATTAGCTGTCATAGACACATTAAAAAAATGCACTAAAAGGCGCTGTTTTTTACATGAAAACTTTTTTACATAAAAACACTTCTCTACATTTTATTAAAAGCACTTGTAAAAAAAAGGAACAAAGGAGTTACTATGTCTGTTTGTGCGGCACGAGACGGGCATAAGCTTGCTCTTGCTTCTGGTATTTGCGCGGACAGGCATTTCAGGTTGTAATATTGTCTTATGTACAGGACTAGACAATAAAAACTGGCCAAAACGAATCATCAGCTGAAAATGGCGATCACGAAGGCTTCGTATTTTAAGTGACTTTAGAGCGGAGCTGTAATCTTCATATTTGTCGCAAAGAATGATCTTTACAGCTCGTTTCTGGATCCCCTCCAAATCATCACTTAAGTAATCTATGTGATGAACTTGTGGGCCCCAGACGGGACACGCACATTCAAGGATGGGTCGAATAAAAGTGAGGTACGCTATTTTCAGCTTATACAATGGAAAACCTAGGCGGCGCATCGCCACCAGTGTCCGCATAGCATAATGTCCCTTCTTAACCAGCTCTTGTACATGAATAGAGAACGAACAGTCCACACTAAAGGTAACGCCCAAGATAGTCACACACGAAGCAGAAGGGAACAAAGTCGCGGGGCAGGTAAAATCGCGTTTAAGTGGGTTGAACCTCAAAACCTTTGATTTATTCTCATTAATTTAAACACTGTTCGCAGTACACTGATTTAAACCGATCGAAAAAATTTGGGTCGAACTGGGCTACAGCTTGCGAATCCTTTACGTGGTATTTAAGAAGCGCAGACAAATCATCGACGAATTTAAAACGATCGTCAAAGTCAGAAAGTACATAGTTGATAACAGCCAGGAAAAGAAGAGCTGCTAATTTGGTACCTTGTGGGGCGCCACATGTAATTTCCACCCATTCCGATTCAATATCACCGGGAAAATGGGCGTACACTTTTTGATACCTGTGACGTAAGAAATCAATTACTAATTGGAGGATGTGCTTACGGGCACCCATTGACTTGAGATTCTGGGCGGCAAGAGGGTGCTTAATCAAATCAAATGCATTTCGGTAGTCTACCAGAAGTAAATCTACAAACGAGCTTCCAAACTCCAACCATTCAACTACTAGGTGATAAGGCCGTACCAAATAAACAGACGTGCTGCATCCCTTCAAGCAACAATACTGGAAGGGGTCAAGTGACGGTGAAATGTCCGTGAGAAGTACACGATACACGAAAAATTCTGCAACTTTAGCAAAGTTCGGTATGATCGAAATAGGTCTTAACTGATCACATGTCTTAGGTCCTTTAACTTTGGGTATTACGCGAACATAGGCTCGCTTCCAAGCATCGGGAAAGGTTTGTTCACTGAAGCACTGATTGATGATCGATGCCAATGGTTTGGCTAAAAACAAGGCATATTCGCGAATAAGTTTGACCGGCAACTCACCAGTGTAGGAAGAGCAATCAGTTTTAGTTTTTTAAGTTCTTTATAAACAGCAAATTTGATGAACTGTTTTATTTCGTCAGTTTCACAATCGACTAAGAGATCAACCAGTTCGGCCTCTGTAATTGAGGGGTAGGTGGTACAAATGCCAGCAAAGAACTCGTTTACGTCTGAAGCGCTCATTTGAGATCCGTCAGGCTTGGGTATTTTTAGCTCACTGTTAACTGACGTGCCAGTCATTTGTTTCACTGTGGAATGCCACTTTCTACTGCTACTTTGGAGAATGGGTACTACCTTTTTCCGAACATAATTTCTTCGCTTGAAGCGATTGACGGCCACGATTCGATTTCTAAGTTTCGCCGCCGCGGCTATTTGTCCGGAACTGTGCAGCTTGCACCTCATCTTGATCATTTGTTTGAGGTCGCTTGTGATCCATGGCTTATCGGACTTACTTACCACTACAACTTTAGTGGGAAAAAACTTGCGAAACATCTCTAACAGAAGAGAGTTAAACTGCTGAACTTTGCTATTCAGGTTTACTATAGAACACAGGTCGTCGAAGCAGTCAGTCCCAATCCACCGACCGAAATCACAGATTGATTGAGAGTTAAGCGGACGAATAGTCACTTTGGTTCTCTTTGGCTTCGGTTGGTTATTTTTAGCTTGCCAAAGAATTACATAATGATCTGAGCTGTGGAGAGGACCTAACGACCGAGGGGAGTAATAATTGTCACTCATGTTTGTAAAAATTAGGTCTAGAGTACTGCCACTCTGGTGCGTAGCAATGGTAACTACCTGCTTCAGATCAAGGACACTAGATACCAATTGTCTGTTCGTCTGGTTAAAAGCGCCAGCTATTATGAAGCCAGGATAGGCATGGGCACGACGAAGTTTATCGATGTAGGTCTGTAAGTAGCTTAGAACTAGCTTAGAAGTAGCTTATCAAACATTAGAACTTTTTTGATAGTTTGGATGGCTTGCACTCTACCCAGACAACTTCATGACAAGAATCGGTTGGTATATTTAACAGCTTAGAGGAAATGTCATTACGAATATAGATACCAACGCCACCACCTTTTCTACTCAAACCTCTATCACGGCGAGTGTTGAAATAGCTAGTGTAGCCTTTTATTCTACCCATTTCATCAGTGATATCCCAGCATTCGGTAACTGCAGCAATAGGAACACTTACTTCTCTCAGCAGTATCTCCATCTCGTCAACTTTATTTGTTAAGGATCGGACATTACACAGAATAAAATTCGGAAACTTTGCCTGAGCTGTTAATTGTTCAGGACGTAATAGCGGGGGAAGCTCATCAGAAGAACACGGTGAGATCGGCTGCAGCTGTGATGGAGAAAGAGTGGAAGGAATTTCGTACCTTTGCAAACATCTTATTTTCACAAGAGTCCTTGGTTCACATACAGCCGTCCTCCGGTCAGAACGACGTTCCTCAGAAACATGAACGGGTATGGCCGTCTGTCTGCCTCACCACCCGCCTCTCTTTCCACGCCGTCTACGCTTTTTTTTAAGCAGGGAGTCCTCTGGTGGCCGTTTGAGTAATCCAAAAAGCCACAGACTGACAAATGTAAATGGCGTTGTAGTCAGATGAAATGAATTAAGTCTTCTTAAACATTCTTTTTGATAGGTAAAAGTCATTATGATTACAAATATAGAGAGGCCAATTCCTTGAAAGAATGCACCATCAAAAACAGTTGAGAACTCCACACAAACAAGAAGTTATTGAGAGATTTTAGAAAAATTCAGCCCTGTTTTCCCTGTAATTCAAACATAATTTTGATTAGAAAGACAATTCTACCAAGTAATTATTTTAATATTCTTTATCTTTTTATCAATGAACTAAAAAAAAAATTATTTTACCGAATATTGTGATGATCGGAGAAAAAAGGCTGTAGAAAATTATAACAGAGAACTTGATTAATATCTTCAAATATTCACTTCCATATTGAAATTCAGGAAAACTGTGTTTTCTCTGTATTGTTGGATGCTCAGCTTTAGACCTACAAAAAAAAAACTAAAAAACGCATCAAAATTTTTTATATCCATTTTTGATATGTTTCTCACGAGTCGGGCAAACATTTCAGGGGGGGGGGTCAAAATCCCTATTAAACTGGCTTCTCTATTAAACTGGAAGTTATTGAGAGATTATAGAAACATTCAGCCCCGTTTCCCCTGTAATTCAAACATAATTTTGATTAGAAGGACAATTCTACCAAGTAATTATTTTAATATTCTTTATCTTTTTATCAGTGAAGTAAAAAAATTATTTTACCGAATATTTTGATGATCGGACAAGAAAGGCCTTAGAAAATTAGAACAGAGAACTTGATCAATATCTTCGCACATTCACTTCCATATTAAAATTCAGGAAAACTGTGTTTTCTCTGTACTGTTGGATGCTCAGCTTTAGACCTCAGCTTTAGAAGTTATTGAGAGATTATAGAAACATTCAGCCCCGTTTTCCCTGTAATTCAAACATAATTTTGATTAGAAAGACAATTCTACCAAGTAATTATTTTAATATTCTTTATCTTTTTATCAATGAACTAAAAGATTATTTTACTGAATATTGTGATGATCGGACAAGAAAAGCTGTAGAAAATTATAACAGAGAACTTGATCAATATCTTTGCATATTCACCTCCATAGTGTAATTCAGGAAAACTGTGTTTTCTCTGTATTGTTGGATGTTCAGCTTTAGACCTCAGCCTTAGAAGTTATTGAGAGATTATTGAAACATTCAGCCCCGTTTTCCCTGTAATTCAAACATAATTTTGATTAGAAAGACAATTCTACCAAGTAATTATTTTAATATTCTGTATCTTTTTATCAATGAACTAAAAAAAATTATTTTGCCGAATATTGTGATGATCGGAGAAGAAAAGCTGTAGAAAATCATAACAGAGAACTTGATTAATATCTTCGAATATTCACTTCCATATTGAAATTCAGGAAAACTGTGTTTTCTCTGTATTGTTGTATGCTCAGCTTTAGACCTAAAAAAAACACTAAAAAACGCATCAAAAAATTTTTATATTCATTTTTGACACGTTTTTCACGAGTCGGGCAAACATTTCAGGGGGGGGGGTCAAAATCCCTATTAAACTGGCTTCTCTATTAAACTGGAAGTTATTGAGAGATTATAGAAACATTCAGCCCCGTTTTCCCTGTAATTCAAACATAATTTTGATTAGAAAGACAATTCTATCAAGTAATTATTTTAATATTCTTTATCTTTTTATCAGTGAAGTAAAAAAATTATTTTACCGAATATTGTGATGATCGGACAAGAAAGGCTGTAGAAAATTAGAACAGAGAACTTGATCAATATCTTCGCATCTGTGTTTTCTCTGTATTGTTGGATGCTCAGCTTTAGACCTCAGCTTTAGAAGTTATTGAGAGATTATAGAAACATTCAGCCCCGTTTTCCCTGTAATTCAAACATAATTTTTATTAGAAAGACAATTCTACCAAGTAATTATTTTAATATTCTTTATCTTTTTATCAATGAACTAAAAAAAATCATTTTACCGAATATTGTGATGATCGGAAAAGAAAGGCTGGAGAAAATTATAACAGAGAAGTAGATCAATATCTTCCCATGTTCACTTCCATATTGTAATTCAGGGAAACTGTGTTTTCTCTGTATTGTTGGATGTTCAGCTTTAGACCTCAGCCTTAGAAGTTATTGAGAGACTATTGAAACATTCAGCCCCGTTTTTCCTGTAATTCAAACATAATTTTGATTAGAAAGACAATTCTACCAAGTAATTATTTTAATATTCTGTATCTTTTTATCAATGGACTAAAAAAAAATTATTTTACCGAATATTGTGATAATCGGAGCAGAAAGGCTGTAGAAAATTATAACAGAAAACTTGATCAATATCTTCGAATATTCACTTCCATATTGAAATTCAGGAAAACTGTGTTTTCTCTGTACTGTTGGATGCTCAGCTTTAGACCTACAAAAAAAAACTAAAAAACGCATAAACAAATTTTGATATTCATTTTTGACACGTTTTTCACGAGTCGGGCAAACATTTCAGGGGGGGGGGGGTCAAAATCCCTATTAAACTGGCTTCTCTATTAAACTGGAAGTTATTGAGAGATTATAGAAACATTCAGCCCCGTTTTCCCTGTAATTCAAACATAATTTTGATTAGAAAGACAATTCTATCAAGTAATTATTTTAATATTCTTTATCTTTTTATCAGTGAAGTAAAAAAATTATTTTACCGAATATTTTGATGATCGGACAAGAAAGGCTTTAGAAAATTAGAACAGAGAATTTGATCAATATCTTTGCATATTCACATCCATATTGAAATTCTGGAAAACTTTGTTTTCTCTGTATTGTTGGACGCTCAGCTTTAGAACTCAGCCTTAGAAGTTATTGAGAGATTATAGAAACATTCAGCCCCCTTTTCCGTGTAATTCAAAAATAATTTTGATTAGAAAGACAATTCTAACAAGTAATTATTTTAATATTCTTTATATTTTCATCAATGAACTAAAAAAAAATCATTTTACCGAATATTGTGATGATCGGAGAAGAAAGGCTGGAGAAAATTATAACAGAGAAGTTGATCAATATCTTCGCATATTCACTTCCATATTGAATTTCAGGGAAACTGTCTTTTTTCTGTATTGTTGGATCCTCAGCTTTATTCTCCACGAGGAGAGAGTTAAGGGAAGAAAATTCTAAGTGAAATAAACAGAAACAAAGCGCTTCTCTATTAAACTGGAAGTTATTAAAAGATTGTAGAAATATTCAGCCCCGTTTTTCCTGTAATTCAAACATACTTTTGATTAGAAAGACAATTCTGCCAAGTAATTATTTTAACATTCTTTATCTTTTTATCAATGAACTAAAAAATTATTTTACCGAATATTGTGATGATCGGAGAAGAAAGGCTGTAGGAAATTATAACAGAGAACTTGATCAATATCTTTGCATGGTCACTTCCATATTGAAATTCAGGAAAACTGTGTTTTCTCTGTATTGTTGGATGCTCAGCTTTAGAAGTTATTGAGAGACTTTAGAAACATTCAGTCCCGTTTTCCTGTAATTCAAACATAATTTTGATTAGAAAGACAATTCTACCAAGTATCTATTTTAATATTCCTTATCTTTTTATCAATGAAGTAAAAAAATTATTTTACCGAATATTGTGATAATTGGAAAAGAAAGGCTGCAGAAAATTATAACAGAGAACTTGATCAATATCTTCACATATTCACTTCCATATTGAAATTCACGAAAACTGTGTTTTCTCTGTATTGTTGGATGCTCAGCTTTAGACCTACAAAAAACTGAAAAACGCATCAATTTTTTTTTATTCATTTATGACACGTTTGTCACAAATCAGGCAAACATTTCGATGGGGGGGGGGGTTAAAATCTCTAACCCCCCGCTCCATCTGCACATGTATCCAACTTTAAGGGCCATTGGAAAGTCAAAAACATAAATAGTGACTAAGACAATTTTTTATGCACATTACTCCATAAAATATTTATAAAGCAGCATCTATGTGTATATAAGACTTGAAGACACATGTTTAACTAAATTAGAATGGCTAAAATTTTATAATAATTAAATATGTTATATATCCTCTTACCCTTGTTAAGGCTATTAGCAATTCTGTCTACTTAAACCTATTTCTTTCAGTTATATCCATGGATCGAGTGATATCAGTTTGGTCTACAAGAGAGTAAATAAAATGCATAAACTGATCAATTCTTTTTAAAAGTCATAAAAACTATTTTTTTTTATATACACTACTAGCATTTTTTTCATGATTTATCGTCTTCTTTTTCTTAAAAATATAATTCTTAATCTCCAACCCTCTACAATAAAACAACGAAAATAAAGGGCCAGTAGTAAAAGGCGAAAAACTGTGAAAAATTATGGGAAAGGATACAATGGCTGGGCGACTATTTGATATTAACTTATGATATTTATTTGATATGTGTGCCTGTCTTATCGCTTGAACTGCCATGATGAACGTATGCGATTGTTTTTTTCTTTTTTATGCTAATGCTAAGAAATGTAAGCGTTTTTTCCTGAAGATTCTGTGATACATACGTATCCTAAGCTCAAGGCCGTATCCAGGGGGGCATTAGGGGTTTGAACCCTCTTGTCACCTGAAATGTATGCCTGACTCGTAAAAACATACGAAAATTGAATATAAACAAAAGATCGATACGATTTTTTTTTTTTTTGGAAACCCAGAAATAAATCCTGGATACGTTCTCATCCTTAATAGATGCTACTATACAAACAGTATTTTATACGCTTTATACTCATATGATACATTTAGGTACTCGGTTAGATTCTACTTTTGTGCTCCTTAAGTAATAAAAAGATTGCTTACTTACAACTGGCGATATTCTCAAGTTTTACTGGTTTTTATATCTTATTTGATTTCTTTGTAGGTTTTATATTTTCAAGGACTTTAAAAACTTCTGCGAAATTAAGGCTTAAAAACTAAAAAATATAATTTGGCCAATAAATTATGAAATATTTAGAAGGCGCCAGTTAATTACATTCTAAAAACTGCTTAAATCCTCTGCACATAAAGAAAAAACAATTAAATACACACAAATAAAAAAAGTATCGTAAATATTTGAATATTTTTTAACATGATTATTGGCACAGTACATTCAACAGAGGAGTTTTAATGTCTTCTAATTTGAGAATTTTTAGCTACAAAACTAACAAATAAAATTTTTTCGCAATTATTTTCAGTTTTTATTTTTTTATTCTTAAAATGCAAAGAACTAAAAAAGGGTGTTATTCAAAATCTATGGATTTTCGCCCTTGGTATCTATTAGCTATGTATTCTTAACATAAATGATTATCAAAATTACTAGATTTTTTCATTGAGCATTACTGCATACAAAACTTCAAATACCGTATCACAAAGTTCGTCAGTTATCTGGGTAAAAACTTTGAATATAGCTTTGAACTTAGAAGCTTAATTTTTTCATAATGCCCTTTGCCTATCATCTTTAAAACAGTTGAAATGGGTGACTTTGATATTGATTGTTTTTTTAGTTCTTTTGGAATCTTAAAGACATCTTGTATTAAAAACTGGTTTTTCATTACAATTTAAAAAAAATGAATTTGAAAGTTTTGTTTTGGCTTCTTTATAGAATATGTCATGTAGGCTAAGGCTGAACTGCTGCTTTCTTATTACTTTTGGCTGCTCTTTTGTATATTATTCGTTGTTTCTTTTGGGGATTCATTTCAAATTATAAATTGATAAATATCTAATATCAGTCAAATTATAAACTGCATCTAAAAGGAGAAAATTTATTCAATTGAAAAATACATGATGAACACTTCACATGAGAACACTTCAATTACAATTAAACAAAAAACGCTTAATGATTTATTTGGTATGAAGAAAAATTAAGCGCCAGCTATTTTCTAGTAAAAAAATGAAAAGCTCATCCGTTGTAAATGTAAATGAAATAATATGCAGACTGAAGTAGCTCCAGGATGATGTTGAGATTTTCATCCTTGTTCGTCACTTTTAATCCAAACAAAATGATAGGATACTTAGTATTAGTTATTGAGTTTAAGCTTTGATTTCCAAATGCTCACAAAAATTACCAAATTTAAGAAAGTCGCAACAATAAGTCACCTGTGGTCAAAATACTCAAAGACTCCTCTTTGATTCCCACCCCGGCTCAAAGCTTCTGCTATGGTCATTTTCACGGAAATCTCCAAATAGTTTCTTTTTAAAATAGCTTTGAAGCGTAGTTAGGGTTATTTAGCCTTTTTTGCTTTTCTTCAAAGCTTTGAAAAAAGTGTTATAATATTACGTATGTTGCGTTTGTTATTTTTGTGCATATCTTTGGCAATCATTCGTGGGGTGGTCGAATTTTTTAAACCTATGAAGATACTTAAGAACGTTGTGAAATTTAGTATCCTGAGGTCATAAGACTGTCAAAGACTCCTCCTTGAACCTCCCTAATTGAAAGCTTTTATTTAAACCTGGCCTTTTAATGTAACTTGGGTACTGGACCAAGGGCGCCATTGTCACTCGAGCGCAACGTTAGTTGGGTATGTCAATATCGCTTTCGTCACACCAATTCGTTTTAGTGTGAATCTGCCTGGTACTTATGAATGAATGTTTTCAAATTAAATCCGTTTCATCAATAAGAAAAAAACGGGTTGGACGCATATGTCCCTTTCACTTTGGGCGATAAAACCATGCAAATGTTGTATCAAGTATAAATCACGAAAATCGTATTAATTTTTGTCAACTTTTCAGCTTTTTGGCATCCCTGCTTTAAATAAAAAAATCAAGGTACTATCACTTAAATATAATAGCTCCCTATGCCCCCCCCCCTCTAGATACCATCTTGATATGATACCGTCTGTACTTTAAATACAAAAATATTTAACTTATTGGCACCCCTACTTTCAAAAAAAATTTTAGGTATTATGATTTAAATATTATAGCTTACTACCCCCTCCCCCTCTGGATACCACCTTGATAAAATGCCGTCTCTGCTTTAAATTAAAAAAAAATAACTTTTTGGGATCCCTACTTTCAATAAAGAAAATTTTGAGATATTATCATTTTAATGTAATACTTCCCTCCCCCCTCTGGATACCACATTTATAGGATACTGTCTCAGCTTTTATTAGAAAAATAAGTAACTTAATAATTAAATAGGTCACTATATGGTCCAAACAAACACGCAAAATAACGTTAAAAAGCTGAATGTTCCTTGAAAAAAATTGAGGGTATGAGTAAAAGGGTACAAAGACAACAACAAAAATGTCGAAATTATTCAGATATACCTCAAATTACTGGAAAACTGAGTCATAGATTCGCCGTGGCATTCAATAAGATCCAAAGAATCTGAGTAAAAGGGAGCACACAAAAGCCAAATTAGGCAATTAGACAGTGAGCAAGTCCCAATGGGGGGCCATGGGCCGATGAAAATATTTCAATGGTTTTCCAGTGAATTTAATATCAGTTTTTTCTGTCTTCATTTTAAATGAAAAAAATAATATTTTTTTTGCATCCCTGTCTTCAATAAAAAAAAAGGAACCTTCTCATTTAAAAATGATTGCCCTCTATCCTCCTCCTATAGGCAATAATTTACAATTTATTTATGAACAATATTTTTGAGGTAACTTCCAGTTCAATCTTTAGTTCCCATACATTGTACATAGAGCTAAATTTTGTAACAAATTTTTTTTGGTATTCAACTTGAAAATAAAATTCTTGACTACAAACGATGTAAGAAATAGCGACTGGGAAACTGCATTCGAAATGATTTAAACTCATTTTATAAAGACGATCCTATTTTTGTCAGCATTTGAAGAACTGTGTATATTGCAATATTTGCAATTGCATATTGCATTTGTCTGTTTTTTTATGCAAAGTAACAAAAGATACAAAAATTACTGAACAAGAGAGTAGTGAAGAATTATGGTATGCCAAGTAATATTTGGCAGGGAAAGTCACCGGTGATAAATCGCGATGGGTGGCTTCGTGATTGCGTGGTCCTCGGGGATTCGGGGAACCAAATTTTTTTTCGGGGTGACGCATAGATTTTCAGAGAAATACCCGAAAATTCGCGGATAGTGCAAGCCCTGCTTGATTTCTAATCAGGAAAATAGAAATACTAAACCACACGCGAAGGGAAAGCTCCAAATTTGCGGTTGACGCAATAAAGAATTGCCGCAAAATTAATTTAAAGTCGACCGAACGCCGCCGCCTCTGTAGGCGGCGGCGTGCCTGCGGCGCGTCGGTGGCGTTACGAAACTTCAGTGGCGTTCAACCGGGCCTCTCGTTGGTGGCTTTCGGTCGATCCGCTGGCACGGCGTCGGGGTTTAGCTTGAACAAGTATCCTGAAATGGTATCTTGTATACCATCTAGTGCTTGGTCATCATCAAAAATATTTTCTGACATCAGAATAGTCACTTTCTGAACTTGAGGTCATATTTTTCCACAAAATGTATTTTCACTAATATATATAACAATCAACAGATTTTGTAAATTTGAATTTTCACAGATAAAAAAAACTGTCGGATTCATAGGAAATAGTTTCCACAAATATTATTCAGCTCTGCAGTTTATCATTGTTTTATTATTGACAACCCTGTTTTGTGAATTTATTCGAACTAAAAAGGCTTATAGCAGCTAAACAAAAACTCGTAGGAAACCCAGATTTTCAGATATGAATAGACCTAAAATAGATTAAGAGGGTTAAATATGTTTTCATTTTGGTGTCCTTGGTACTTTAAGCTCTGGAGATATAAATAGCTGTTAAAATTCAAACTCAAAACGACCAGAAATTACTATTAAAGAATATGTGAAACCCAAAACGAACAGCAATTAAATAAAGAATCATAGCAAAAAACATACAACAAGTAATAATGTAAATGAATAAATAGACCTTAAAGCGATTAATGCTTAGATTGAATATGAAAATCAAGCTTAAAACGAATAAAAATAGTTTGCTATTAAAGTATAAATGAAACTTCAAACGAACAGAAATTAAAAAACAATCAATGCGAACAATCATACAATATATATTAATGTAAATGAATAAATAAATCTTAAAACAAGTGAAACTAAAATTGAATATGCAAATCAAGTTTGAATCGAATAAAAATAACGAGAAACCAGAGTTTGGGTATCGCCTCACTGCAGAAGCCTAAAACCTACTGCATCATTTGCGCCTTACTAAAAACTATGAGTCTTGAACAGTCTTGTAAAGTATAAACAAAATCAAATTGAATATTAGATATATAATGATATTAATTGCTGAAAGATCCATCAGTTCAAAATCTTTTTTCACTTTCATTTTTATTTTTATTTTCAATGCTGTAAGAACTGGAAAGGAATAAATTTGTAACATACGAGTAATTCGTTTTCAGTGAAGCGCCAATGACACAGAAGGGTTTAGGTTTTTACAGTTAAAGAAGGGGGATTATCCAAATTTTGTTTGTAGTGAAACTATATTTGTCTTGACCAATCTTGAAAAGAACTAATAAATTAAGCTGAATATTTTATGTATAATAATATTAATTGCTGAAAGCTCATCAGTTCAAAATTTTACTGTAATTTTAATATTTATCTTCAATATTAAGTACAAAAGAAAGCATTTGTAATATAATTCGTTTTCAGTAAAGCGCCAATGACACAGTAGGTTTTAGGCTTCTACAGTGAGGCGATACCCAAACTTTTGTTTGTAGTTATTTTTATTCGATTCAAACTTGATTTGCAAATTCAATTTAAGTTTCACGTGTTTCAAGATTTATTTATTCATTTACATTAATATTTATTGTATGTTTGTTCGCATTGATCGTTTATTTAATTTCTGTTCGTTTTAAGTTTCATTTATACTTTAATAGCAAACTATTTTTTTTCCTTTTAAGCTTGATTTTCATATTCAATCTAAGCATTACTCGCTTTTAAGATCTATTTATTCATTTATATTATTACTGGTTGTATGTTTTTTGCTATGATTGTTTATTTAATTTTTTTTTCGTTTTGGGTTTCATTTATTCTTTAATAGTGATTTCTGGTCGTTTCGGTTTGAATTTTAATAGGTATTTGTATCTCCATTTTAGCTTAAGCTAAAATGGCCTTTACTTTTCTTTGAAAAGCTTATTTTTCGGAAAGTTTTTTAATTAATTTTGCTCGTTTTTGATTGCAAAATGTTCCAAGTTTTATGGCATGGGGGGGGGGTTGCTTACTGTCCGATTATTCTTGACTTTAAAAATGGATCTAGAACTTTCAATTGAAATCGAATGAGGCTTTTTTAACCGTCTAAACGATTACCTCTTTGATAAAAACCTTATATATGAACAATAGACAGCTTGCATAACTTGTGGACAGCGATTGACAACAATGAATGGATTGAAATAATAGCAATGAATTGAAGTTATCAAGTATTTTGCAATAGGTTGCATCAAGAAGCTGGGTAATTGTAGACAGAGAAAAGCCAAGACAGATATTCCAAGTAATTGAGAGGCAAATGTTTAAATGGATGGGGCACGGGTAAATGGCAGGAGTATGCATTACTGTCTTATTGGACACATACTTGTCAGGTTAGTTTTTGGAAAGGCATGCCCGCCAAGAGTCTTAGGCATGCTGATCAAGAATTCAAAATTGACATAAGACCATTAGATTCCCTGTAATGAGAGGCAAACAAGGCACGCCCGCCTATGGAAGAAGGCAATTACATTACTTTAGACTACGTTAGGGGGAGCCGCCACCTCGCCCCTCCCTTGGATCCGTCACTGCCTTACACTCTCTGTTTCTTTCCTTGTTAGGGAGGAGAGCAGATGCCTAATACGTGTGTGTTAATACCAAAAAATTTTAACTTTCGTTGGACCTTTAGGTATAAACAGAATTAGTTCAAAGGAAGGTGTGGGGAAAAAGGGCGTGTGGGGGGGGGGGGTTATTTGCCCTTCGATCAATTTTTACTCTTAATAGCTGGACTAGATGAGCTGGACTTCCAATTTCCAATCAAATGAGCCCTCTCTGAAGTTTATACGAGAATCCGTTCCTGCCCCCGGGCCCTGGGGGGTTTTGTCGACGCCAGAGTTTTGTCACCTAACCTTTCAACTATTTTTAACAAAATGGTATTTTTAACCCTTGCATATAAAGCAGCTCTGGGGGGAAAGTAACAAAAAGTATTGAAGTTGTATAAGATTTATTTATTTATTTATGTTTGCACCGGTTATCTTTATGTTTGTAAGATAGTTAATTTTAATTTCTGTTTGTTCGGGGTTTTGTTTATTTTTTAACAGTAATTTCTGGTCTTTTTGAGTTTGAACTATAATAAGAATTAATTTCTGCTGGTCCTGAGTTCAATATGGCTCTTTACTCTTCTTAGAAAACTTATTTTTATGTAAGGTATTTTTTTAATTAATAATAATAAAACATTGAAGCCTTATGGCCTTTGCTATAGACAGCTTAATTTACATGCCTCTGAAAAATCAAACCTGATTTTTTCACGTAACAATGAATGGATCTTGCTAGGTTATTCCATTTGTTGATGCAGAAAGAACTGCATCGTTTTGATTAGACCATTTTTCGGATTTTTTTGTGCCACTATAATTTAGCATGTATCGCAAAGTAGGTATTTTAACCTTATTTTAAGTATGGCTGTAATTTTTAATATTTTATAATAGATTTATTATGCATTCTTCCCATACAAAACTTTACCTTATTAAAGTCTTTGGAGTGGGGGCAGCGTAGTTGGCATAAAGAAGAAAACTTTAACGTAGACAGTAGGAAAGGGGGAGGGTGAGGTTGGAGACTCATCCAATACGGGGCTTAACTTCACTTATCTTCTCCGTTCCCGATTTAGGAGATTAGAGAGACTCTTTGGGCCGTAGAATGTTGAATGCTCAAAAATACTTTATATTTTTAGTTATTGCAAGATTGCTTTCATAGATTGTCGAATGATGAGCCCCTGGCCCATGATTTGGGGGACCCTCAACTCATAATATGCAATTTTGATTAATTGTTCCGTGTTATGTGCATATATTATACTATATATGTTATTTTGAGTTATACTTTTGTCGCATTGCGTTCATCTTTAAGCCTTGAGATAAAAACTGAAACCTTAGCGTAGACAGTGGCGGGGGAAGTTTCTCCCTTCAAATGCATAATTTGAGCAGCCACAGAGAAAGTAATACAAATGAAAATAATCTGTCTTTTGAAAATGTCTTTTTTCAAAATACACGAAAATAATCGTCTAAAGAAACCTGAAGTGCTATCTCTGACATTCCCGTTTATTCTTTATTCCCGTTACTTTCAGATATAAAATCTAGAATATTATCGAATGGGTTGAGTCGTCCCCTCCCTGAATAATTCACATTTGGAAAACTCACCCCCTAGAAAACTCCTACCCCCTCCAAGAACATTTTCTTTTCCTGCTGATAATTCCCCCGCGTTAAATTCCACCCAGCAGAAATTTTCCAGCCGTGGAATATGCTCCCCCAAACATATTCCCCTCAGATAATATCGGATATTCATAAAAATGGAAGCTGAAATTTCTACTCAACTTTTTAGGTCAGAAGCAATGCTATAGCGTTACCTAAGTAAAGATCTATAAGGGTTCAATGAATTAATACTTATTTATTTTTCCAGGGGCACTTTGTGTGGAAGAGGTGGTCGCATAAACCTTGGAACGGGGTTCATTGAATTACAAATTAAAAGTTATAGTGCCCTTACACCAGGAGCGGATTCAGGATTTTTTTTAGGGAGGGATGCAAAATAGGTTGATTCGATAAACTTGCGTTTGGAGCAAGTTTAATTAACGCAATCTTGCGTTAATTAAGTAAGTCACATTACTTTAGACTACGTTAGAGCGGGGCTTGTTGTTCTCCAATCTCTTTTGACTCTTAAAAAGCGAACAAGAACTTTCAATTTCAAATCAAATGAGCCCTCTCTATTGTTTATACGAGTATCCCTTCCATAAGAAATTATATGAAGGATTCGGAGAATCCTTAAATTACAACCCTTGCCCTGACGGCCTTGGGGGAGTTGTCATCCTCAAAGATCTAATTTCTAGAACTCGAAACTACGTTTAATAAAATAGCTGTCTCAAAATTTTGATTGGATGTGTTTGGGAAAAGGTGGGCGTGAGAGGGGGGTTAATTGCCCTCAAATCACTTCCGACTACTAAAAAGAGCACTAGTCCTTTGAATTTCCAATCGAATGAGACTTTTTTGAAGTTTCTACGACACCGCCTTCTATAAAAACCTTATATGCTCCCACATCTTTCTCCCCTTTATGCTCCCACATAGAAATTACATCATCCACAAACCGAACCCAGAACCAGTGTTTCATAGGAAAATTTTTTAGACGAGAGGTTTCAATGAATTCCATATAAAAAGTTGCCAAAATTGGTTAAAGACTTGTACCCATGGGTAAACCCCTAATTTGGGTGTAAAATTGATTATTATATCGGAAATATGAGGAGGAACTATTGCAAAGACGGACAAGACACATAATAGTTTCTATATCAAGTGTTTTGTAGTCTATTTCATCAATATTATCTTCTAATTTTCTTTGAAGAGCTAGTTGACATTTTTTAATGTAGCAAGACGTATACATAGAAATGGCATGGAAACTGGCCAAATTTGTATATTTTTTATTTCAATGTCTTTTTTTTATTTTTTTGTTCATTGATGAAAATATAAAGAATATTAAAATAATTACTTGTTAGAATTGTCTTTCTAATCAAAATTATGTTTGAATTACACGGAAAACGGGGCTGAATGTTTCTAAAATCTCTCAATAACTTCTAAAGCTGAGCGTCCAACAATACAGAGAAAACAAAGTTTTCCAGAATTTCAATATGGATGTGAATATGCAAAGATATTGATCAAATTTTCTGTTATAATTTTCTACAGCCTTTCTTCTCCTATCATCACAATATTCGGTAAAATAATTTTTTAGTTCATTGATAAAAAGATAAAGAATATTAAAATGATTACTTGGTAGAATTGTCTTTCTAATCAAAATTGTGTTTGATTTACAGGGAAAACGGTGCTGAATGTTTCTATAATCTCTCAATAGCTTCCAGTTTAATAGAGAAGCGCTATGTATTTGTTAATTTCACTTAGAAATTTCTTCCATTAACTCTCTCCTCGTGGAGAATAAAGCTGAGCATCCAACAATACAGAGAAAATACAGTTTTCCTGAATTTCAATATGGAAGTGAATATGGGAAGATATTTATCAAGTTCTCTGTCATAAATTTCTACAGCCTTTCTTCTCCGATCATCACAATATTCAGTAAAATAATTTTGTTTAGTTCACTGATAAAAAGATAAAGAATGTTAAAATAATTACTTGGTAGAATTGTCTTTCTAATCAAAATTATGTTTGAATTGCAGGGAAAACCGGACTGAATGTTTCTATAATCTCTCAATGACTTCCAGTTTAATAGAGAAGCGCTATTTTTCTGTTTATTTCACTTAGAAATTTCTTCCATTAACTCTCTCCTCGTGGAGAATAAAGCTGAGCATCTAAGAATACAGAGAAAACACAGTTTTCCTGAATTTCAATATGGAAATGAATATGCAAAGATATTGATCAAGTTCTCTGTTATAACTTTCTACAGCCTTTCTTCTCCTATCATCACAATATTCGGTCAAATAATTTTTTAGTTCATTGATAAAAAGATAAAGAATATTAAAAAGATTACCTGGTAGAATTGTCTTTCTAATCAAAATTATGTTTGATTTACAGGGAAAACGGTGCTGAATGTTTCTATAATCTCTCAATAACTTCCAGTTTAATAGAGAAGCGCTATGTTTTTGTTAATTTCACTTAGAAATTTCTTCCATTAACTCTCTCCTCGTGGAGAATAAAGCTGAGCATCCAACAATACAGAGAAAACACAGTTTTCCTGAATTTTAATATGGAAGTGAATATTGGAAGATATTTATCAAGTTCTCTGTCATAAATTTCTACAGCCTTTCTTCTCCGATCATCACAATATTCAGTAAAATAATTTTTTTAGTTCATTGATAAAAAGATAAAAAATATTAAAATAATTCCTTGGTAGAATTGTCTTTCTAATCACAATTATGTTTGAATTGCAGGGAAAACCGGACTGAATGTTTCTATAATCTCACAATAACTTCATGTTTAATAGAGAAGCGCTATGTTTCTGTTTATTTCACTTAGAAATTTCTTCCATTAACTCTCTCCTCGTGGAGAATAAAGCTGAGCATCCAAGAATACAGAGAAAACACAGTTTTCCTGAATTTCAATATGGAAATGAATATGCAAAGATATTGATCAAGTTCTCTGTTATAATTTTCTACAGCCTCTCTTCTCCGATCATCCCAATATTCGGTAAAATAATTTTTTTAGTTCATTGACAATATTTCAATGACAAGAAACACAGGTGTTGTATGTTGTAAACACATAGTTATATATGTGTTCATTAGAATAAGTGAACACAAATAAACACAAATGATTAAATAGTGTAATTGGGCGGTTTGGCAATCAAATTAGTTTATTCTGTTACCAACACACCTTTTTTTCCTTTTTTTTCCTTTTTTTGATCATTATAAATAGTTTGTAGCTCGACAGCGGCATGAAATGACAATCAAACTGTTTTTGGCATGGAAGGATTACACCACAACATTGAATAGTAAATTTTTTTGGACCTGATACAAACTCCTTGGGAAGTAGAGTATCAATTAAAATTTTTGGAAAGTGAATACAAGTATTTAAGTTTAGCTTCTTGAATGTGTCTACCATATAAAATTTATGTGGGAAATAAGAGGAAATTAATTGTTACAATTTAAAAACCCACACAAATTAGGTATTTGTGATGCTTTGATAAATTTATCCTTATCCTACGACAAAAGGTGATCAGATTTCAGATCCGTTTTAAAAATTAAGAGTTGATGTCCTAGCGATGCCTTTTGACGACCTATATCCCATTCAACCTTTGTGGGATGAGTGAGGAGAGGAATACCACATTTTATATCAGCAGGATATATTTCAGAAGGGCTACCAGAGCTCACCCTAACTTGATTAGAAGTAAGAGTAAGAGTCCTAGTTGTGGCTCTAATACTACGTACCCATTCTGGGTATAGAAGCTGTATGGGACTCCATATGACTTCTGAAGGCGGATGGGCAAGAGGCCCCTAAAAAGTTGCAATCATAACATAGAAAAATTGAAAACTAGTGTTCTACTTCCAAACCCCCAACAAGATACGAGGGTCTCATATTTATGGTTCTTTGGCTCTATGCCCATTCGGCGTATAAAAGTTGCATGAGGGTCCATACATCTTCTGAAGAGAGGGGGAGGAAGGGATTCTAAAATTTGTGTTATTCCGACATCTATTATATTCGTTATTTGGTTCTTAGCCAAAAGCAATGGAAAATAAAGGATAAGCGTAATTCTGCCTTTTGAAAGTTCATACCCTTTTGCCATTGGGGAGTCCATATTCATTTCACCTTTGTGTATAAAGGGGGAACGAGCCCCCTGAATTACTGCCATCATGACGTCTGCCAGTACGAATGTTCAGATGTGCAAACATGATGGCTTACCTTTCACCTAGTTCTATATGGTTACAGTATGTACATGATCAAGCTTGTGTGGGAGAGCGAGTCCTTAAAAACTCTTTCATCATGGCATTTATTGGAAGATGTCAAATCTTGACAAAATTTCGCATGAAGTACAAAGTAATGTTATCGTTATGGCATTAGCGATCAGGAGCCAACCTGAATTTTTTTAAGGAGGAGAAGAAAGAATCACACTAAATTGTGTCATGAGGACATCTATAAGAAGGAATAATTCGACCTTAACAAAACCTATCCAGAAGTGCAATTAAGTGGCCTAGTTTCGACTGTCAAAGTATGTAAATGAATCAATTTCCACGATGAAGGAGGAATAGGGGTCCCTAAATCCCTTTCATTAGCACTTTCACCAGAACAAACAGTCGTCCCTTAACCAAAGGTAGGAAGTCTTAGCCTGGCTCATAATTGAGTCTTCATATGGTCTTTAATTGAACAAACTTCTGAGGCAAAGGGGAAGATAAAGGCATCTTTAGAATCAAGCTAATCAAGCAAAGAGCTAGGTAGTGATTCAATTGGTGGGGAATCATCAGGGAGTGATCTAATCTCTGGTTGGGGTTCTTCAGGGGGTGATCTAATTGCATCCTTTTTTTCTTTTTTGCCAAAGGTTTCACCAGTACTTTCAGCTTGAAGGATGTTTAGGGTTTGTATCCTCTTAAGATGTGTAGCTGATTTAGACATAGGAGTCGGGAGTTCTAGTTAAGTTGTTTTGAGGGCAGGAAAAGGGAGACATCTATGTCTTTTTCAGGAGGTTCCTTTGTGTCAGACATGAGCTATTTGGAACTAAAAATCTCACCCTGATTTCTTTCACTGTTCAGGACTATAATACAAATCCTATAATCCAATTAACAAGAACCAAGGTCACTAATATCACTTAGGAAAGTCCAGGGACATGCACAATCTGTAAAGGTTCAATTTACACTCAGAGAATTTCGACAGGCAAATATCAAGAATTGAAATACCAATTAGATGTTAACACAGCGGAAGCGAGTTCATAACTGAAGTTGCTTTGGTGTTCTCGTTGAAGTAACTCTATCAGCTTCTGTGACCTACGTGGATCAGTTGTGACATTTGTATTTTATTAATATTGGTGATGGTTTAATTTGTTTTTAGTTTATTTTATTTTTTTTTAATTTTTTCGCGTTTTATCTTTGTTTCTTCAGTGCTAATGACGCCTTGTTTACATACAGGCGAAATATCTGCGTCCTTTTAGTTTTTTATCGTTTCTCGTTACTGGCCGCAGTTTTGCTTGTTTTTTTCATACAGTTTTCTTTTCTTCGTTGTTTTTTTGGCCAGAAGTGAAAATTCTCTTCATCCACTCGCTTGTTTCATAAAAACACAACAATTTTTCAAAAAAGTGTGATCTTCAGAGGTTCCGAGTAGGGGGAACCTCCAGTATTCACAGCAGCCTCAACGCACAAGAAAAGAAATCTTAGAGTATCTGTAATATTTCAAACCTGTTCCACAAACATCCAAGTCAACAACCGTTCCACAAACATTCAAGACCAACCGTTCCACAAACGGTCAAAGACCGTTCCACAAACATCCAAGTCAACCTATTTTGTTGTCTTTTAAGCAGTCACCAGGAACTTGTTGGATTGAAAATTTAAAAATATGCACAAGAAACACATTACAATACTTAGAGTAAATGTAGAATTTCAAAACCTATTTTTATGGATATTAGTAAACTTTTACAATGATAGTAAAGTTTGAAATGCTCCTTTCCTGTATTTATATCTAAATATAATATTTTTCTTGCAAATTGAACCTATTTCAGAGCTTTTGTTCAAAAAACCCAGGAATACATTCATAAAAGAGCTACTAACTCATAGAATATGGTCTGTTAGTATATGCATTTGCACTTAGCTTTCACAAAAAAAAACTGGATAAAATAATGTTACCTCTGTCACCCAAATAGGGGAGCAACAACACCATAAACAATGAGAAAACGAATCTTTTCAATAACACTGACATGTTGGCATCAGAATGGGTCATGTAAAACCAAGTCTTTTCGGATATCCATATAGGCAACTGTACTAGCGCAGTAACAATCATCAGAACAATAGTCAACAGACACTGCGCAGAAAAACAGTGTATCTTTTCCGGAGGAGCAGGATTGAGCTTGCTAATGACTATAGATGGCGTTGAAAAGAAGAAAACTAACGTCAGCAGAACAATATGGATGACTATCGAAGAAAAAAGACTTGCAAGATACTGTTATTCCACATTACAAAGGTTTTTTTGTAAGGCTGCTTCCTAAAAGAAATACTTACAAGTAATATTTTAACTTAAAATTTCGTTAGAAGAACAATGGTAGTAAAAAACTGTTAAAGTAGTAAAACTGCAGGGAAACAGTTTGCTTGAAAAACAAAAAAAAATTGTGACCTATAACGATATCCGTGAACTATAGCGTGTTACTACGGAGAAACAATTTCATTGATAAAATTCCGTGACTAGAAAACTTCTGACTCGGGAAACAGTACTTGTTTAGTCAAGTTTCAAACAGTTTGTGGTAGCAAACTGCAAGTAAGGAGTGACCCGGCTCAATAGTAACCGAAAATCTAAAAAACGGAATTTTGAAAACAGTAGATACATCAAAAGAATCAGATTTTTATGTTGATTTCAAATATATAAGTTTCATCAAGTTTAACCCTACCGCCCCCTAAAATATATAGAACCTTAATGAAAATCACACCATCAGATTCAGCGTATCAGAGAACCCTACTGTATAGGTTTCAAAATCCTATCTGCAAAAATGTGGACTTTTGTATTTTTGCCAGAAGAAAGATCGTATCAACCCAGTGGTCCTAGAATATCACGTGAGGGCTCATTCGAACGGAAATTAAAAGTTCTAATGCCCTTTTAAAATAACCTAAAAAATAGAGGGCAACTAGGCCCCCTCCAATGTTTACTATATCTACCCAATGTTTACATATAGCATCGGTTATTGTGAAGTATACAGACGTTTTCAGGAGAAATTTTTTCTGGTAGTGGGGGGGGGGTGGGAGTTGGTTTGGAATTATGTGGGAAGATCTTTTCATGGAGGAAGATTTAATGGGGGAAGTGACATTGCCATGAAGGGGGCACCAGATTTCCCAGCCTTATTTAAAGAAACGATCAGAAATTAAATATAAAAAAAAACAAGTTTTTCAACTCAAAGTAAGGAGCAACATCAAAACTTAAAACAAACAGAAATTATTACGTATATGATCTGGGTACGACCCTTAGACCCTTTGTTCATGCAAAAATTATTCTAAAACGAAATCGTTGTTTGTGGCTTTTTAAAACTAATCAAACAGTTCGTGGTAACGAACTGTAAGTAAGAAGCAACCGGGTCATAGTAACCAAAACTCTAAAAAACGGAATTTTGAAACCAATAAATACATCAAAATAATCAGATTTTTATGCTGATTTCAAATATTTAAGTATCATCAAGTTTAGTTCTACCCATTAAAAGCCACGCGCCTGAGAAAATTTGCCTGACTTTCGAAAGAAGGGGAAAACACCCCCTAAAAGTCATAGAACTTTAATGAAAATTATACCATCAGATTCAGCATATCAGAAAACCCTACTATAGAGGTTTCAAGCTCCTATCTGTGTGTCCAAAAATGTGGAATTTTGTATTTTCTGCGAGAAGAAAGATCACGGATCTTTGTTTATTTGTTTGTTTTTTTTTCTTCTCCAGGGGTGATCGTATCGACCCAGTGGTCCTATAATATCGCGGGAGAGCTCATTTGAAAGAAATTAATAGTTCTAGTGCCCTTTTAAAGTGACGAAAAAAATGAAGGGCAGCTAGGTCCCCTCCCACGCTAATTTTTTTACCCAAAGTCACCCAATTTCGAGATAACCATTTCGTTCAGCGTGATCGTAAAATATAAGATCTGTATTTTTGGAGATGACTCGAACCCCCACAGTCCCCGGGGGAAGGGCTGCAATTTATAAACTTTTCCCAATCTTTACACATAGTACTGGTTATTCGTAAGTATACAAACATTTCCAGGGGGATTTTTTATGGTAGTTAGGGGGGGGGTTACGTGGTAGGATCTTTCCAGGGGGGAAGGGATATTGATATGTAAGGGGTGCTGGATTTCCCAGCATTATTTAAAAAAAAACGAACAGAAATTAAATAAAAAACAAAATTTTCAACTGTAAGAAAGGAGCATTATCAAAGCTGAAATTGAACATAACTTACAACGTAGATGCCTGGATTTGCCTTCTAGTCAATACCTTGCTCTTTGAGCTAACGTTTTTTAGTGCTTTCATCAGAGCTATTTATTCTAATTAACGGCTTCTGTGATTAAGGAGTCATTTTAAAAGAATTGGAACAAAATTCGAACTTCAGCGTAAAGAGCAAAGTATTGACTAGGGTACGAATCCTCTAATATACGTATTAAAAATACATGGGTATAGAAGTCCGTTATGTAAGTTAATTCGTAAGTTACGTCTAAGAAAAATGTTCGTAAATAAAACTGAACAACTTTCGAGAAAGCCATTTAACCAAAAAAAAGTAAAATTAATATGCAAATTTTGTTTTAATTATTTTTGTACGGTGAGCCAAAATCAAAGTCTGCATTAATTCAAAAACGTTCAGGAATTAAATAAAGATTTTTTTTTTACTGAAAGTAAGGAGCGACATTAAAACTTAAAACGAACAGAACTTATTCTGTATATGAAAGGGGCTGTCCCCTCTTCAACGCATCGCTCTTTACTTTAAAGTTTGACTCTCTCACAACTCTTTTTTTAAAACAATAAAAAACTTTAGCTTAAAGAGCGAGGTGTTGAGGAGGGGACAGCCCCTTTTGTAAAAACAATCATGGAGTCTCTTTTTTTCTCTCTTTCCTCTCTCTCGCTCTCCTCTCTCGCTCGCTCTCCTCTCTCTCGCTCTCCTCTCTTTCTCCTGTCTCTCTCTCGTCTCCCTCTCCTCTCTCTCTCTCTCCTCTCGTCCTCTCTCTCCTACTCTTCTCTTTCTCCTCTCTCTGTCTCTCTCTCTTCTCTTCTCTCTAGCAGAAATAAATGTTCCTTAAGGTTGTGTGCAACAACTACGATTTGTAAAAATAGTTGTTGCTAGAAAAGATTTTTTTATTTATTTAAATAAGCAGGGCTTTTGAATTTTATCTTTTACATTCAGTCTTCCGAGGAGGGATTTTGAAAATAAATTTCCAGTTTAAATTGAATACGTATGTTCTGCAAGTTGACGCTTACAGCTACAACGACACTAAGGCAAGCGATCTAAACAAGAAGGGGGACAAAGTAATGGAGGCTGCTCTACGAGGACCTTGAGTATTTTTTTCATAACATTCAAATCTCCAGAGGATGCTCAAGAGGCTATGAAGGATATTAAGTTATATCGAAGAACATCAGATTTTTCCGAGCAGTTGGTAACGAAGAAATGGAAAGATGAATTTGCACCTCCTGCTGAAGACATTAACTGGTATTTAACATTTACTTTTTGTAAAAAAATTGTGCTAATTAATTGGTATATTTTTGCTCAGTTAAACTCTTGACGTCTTTTTTTATGCTTGGTAATCTTGCAAGGTAATCCTTAATTCAAGTGAAAAGCTTGCTGTCGCATCAATAAAAGAAATAGTTCTTTAATTGTTACTGTTTTTAAATTAAAATTATTTAAATAAATTTTTTACTTAAGTTTTCAGTAAAAGCCGATCTATCCTTTTTCAGATTCTTCGTCTACTGTTAATTTACGTTAATTTTTTAATTAATTAGTTAAACTAATTAGATACTTTATTATATTCATTTCGTTTTAATTTTTTCTATACATTAATATTCCAGTATCCAACAGAGCAAGAATTTCTAAACAATCAACTTCACTGATAAGTATATATAATTTTCAGAGTTTATTTAATAATATTTTCTTCTTGACTAGCTAGGATTCTTTCTCTTATTAAATAAAAAAAAGTTTTTTTAACTGAAAGTCAGGAGCGACATTAAAACCTAAACCGAACAGAAATTATTCAGTATTAAAGGGGCTAACCCCTCCTCAACTCCTCGCTTTTGCGCTAAAGTTTGACTCTCAAAACTTTGTTTTTTAAAACAATAAAAAACTTTAGCGTAAAAGACGATGGGCTGAGGAAAGGGCAGCCCCTTTCATATACGAAAGAATTTCTGTTCGTTTTAAGTTTTAATGTCGCTCCTTACTTTCAGTTTAATAAAAAAAAAAAAATTATTTTTGAACGTTTGTAAATTAGTGCATGTTTTGATTTTGGCTCACCATACGTGACTAGTTAAAACAAAATTAGTATATAAATTTTACTTTTATTTGGTGAAATGGCTTCCTCGAAAGTTATTCCTCGAACATGTTTATTAGTAATAAATATACATAACTTCCGAATTAACTTACGTAACGAACTTCTATATTCATATATTTTTAATACGTATATTAGGGGGTTGTCCCTGTAGTCAATACCTCGCTCTTTATGCTAAAGTTCGAATTTTGTTCCAGTTCTTTACAATTGACCCCTTAATCACAAAGGCCTTTAATTAGAATAAATAGCTCTTGTGAAAAAACTAAAAAATCTTTGGCGTAAAGAACGAGGTATTGACTGAAAGGCAAACCCAGATCATATACGTAATAATTTCTGGTCGTTTTAAGCGTTGATGTTGCTCCTTACTTTGAGTTGAAAAACTTGTTTCTTTTATGTTTAATTTCTTATCGTTTTTTCAAATAATGCTAGGAAATCTGGTCCCCCCTTCATAGCAATTTCACTTCCCCCATTAAAACTTCCTTCATGGAAAGATCCTCCCGCGTAACTCCCAACCCACTCTCACCCCCCCCCCCCATTAGTAGAAAAAAATCTTCCTGAAAATGTCTGTATACTTCCCAATAACCAATACTATATGTAAACATTAAGTAAAGTTCATAACTTTCAGCCCTTCCCATTGAGACTGTGGGGGTTTAAGTCATCCTAAAAGACATAGTTATTATATTTTTGGATTGGACGACTTAGGGAAAAAATGAGCATGGGAGGGGGCCTACTTGCCCTCCATTTTTTGTAATTTTAAAAGGGCACTGGAACTTTCATTCCGTTCGAATGAGCCCTCCCGTGATATTCTAGGACCAATGGGTTGATATGATCACCCCTGGGAAAAAACAAAAAACAAACAAACAAAAAACAAATAAAAACGCATCAGTGATGTTTCTTCTGGCAAAAAAATACAAAATTCCACATTTTTGCAGACAGGATTTTGAAACCTCGACAGTAGGGTTCTCTGATATGCTATATCTGATGGTGTGATTTTCATTTAGGTTCTATATCTTTTAGGGGGTGGTAGGATTAAACTTATATATGTGAAATCAGTATAAAAATCTGATTCTTTTGATGTACCTATTGGTTTCAAAATTCAGTTTTTTAGCGTTTTGGTTACTATTGAGCCGGGTCGCTCCTTACTTGCAGTTCAATACCACTAACTGTTTGAAACCTGACTAAACAAGTACTGTTTCCCAAGTCGGAAATTTTCTGGTCACGGAATTTTATCAATGAAATTGTTTCTCCGCAGTAGTTCACGGATAACGTTATAGGTCACGATTATTTTTTTTCAAGCAAACTGTTTCCCTGCATTTTTACTACCTTAACAGTTTTTTACTACCATTGTTCTTCTTACGAAACTTTAAGTTAAAATATTACTTGCAAGTATTTCTTTTAGGAAGCAGCTTTACAAAAAAAACCTTTGTAAGGCAGAAGAACAGTATCGTCTTTTTAGTTCGATAGTCATCCATATTTTTCTACTGACGTTTGTTTTCATCTTTTCGACGCCTTCTTTAGTCGTTACCGAGCTTCATCTTACTCCTCCTGAAAAGATGCACTGGTTTTTTGCAAAGTGTCTGTCGACTATTGTTCTCATGATTTTTTCTGCGCTATTAGAGTTGCCTGTATGGATATCCAAAAAGACTTCGTTTCACGTGACCCGTTCTGATGCCAACATGTCAGTGTTATTGAAAACATTCGTTTTCTCATTGTTTGCGGTGTTGCTGCTCCCCTTTTTTGGGAGACAGAGGTAAGATTATTTTATCCAGTTTTGCTTTTATTTTTTCTTGTGAAGGCTAAGTGCAACTGCATACACTAACAGACCATATTCTATGAGTTAGTAGCTCTTTTAAAATTTGTCATGAATGTATACCTGGGTTTTTTGAAAAAAAAGCTCTGAAATAGGTTCAATTTGCAAGAAAAATATAATATATAGGCATAAACACAAGAAAGGAGCATTTCAGACTTTACTGTCATTGTAAAAGTTTGCTAATATCTATAAAAATAGATTTGAAATTCTACATTTACTCTTAAGTATTGAAATTTTCAATACTAATGTGTTTCAATAGTATTGAAATGTGTTTCAATACAAATAAAATCATCACCAATATAAATAAAATTCAAATGTCAAAACTGATCCACTTAGGTCACAGAAGCTGATAGAGCAAAAATGATTGTAAATAGTCACTCCAATCATGTCGAAAATGTGGTAAATCTACACCGAAAATTACACCGAGAAAGACGCCTACTGTGAAAATTGTAATAATGACGGGCACACGGCACTTGAATAGCAACACTGTCCAGCCTATGACAAGACAGCCAAGATCCTCCGAACCTCTGTGAGACTGAACTTGCCCTTCTTGATCGTAGCCACTACAATCCCTAGACAAAAAACTCCAATTTGATCCTTAAATAGCTAAACTGAAGTTTCAAAGGAGCAGAGGAAACAGGTCCCACCTCCAATAGATAAAGGATGCTCGTTTACCCAATGTTCTACTCAATTTCCTCTACTTTACGCCAAATCGCAGCCTTCCTCTTCGCAACTTCCAGTTTTATCGCATCCACAAGTTATTCATCCTTATAATTAAGAATGGCAAAGTTTAGCCACATACCTCGCAGTTTCCCATCCTACCGAGGTTGACAGTGAACCAGTGGAACTGAAAAACATCCTTAAAAAAAGCCATTACTACGCTCCTAGGAGAGGAAATCTGGCAAAAAGCTACGGTATAACTTTTATCCTTCAAGGAAGGCATGGAATGCCATTCTAACTCAACATTTCCTACGATCCCAACTGTTACCAAGTCCCCCAGAAATTTGAAAGAATCGCCAACACTTGAAACGATGGTAGAAGCCCAAAATCATAGCAAAATAAAAAAAGGAAGAAAAAGCCGACCAACACAATAACACAGAAATTGATGACTCTTCAGGAAGTCTTTTTTCGGGCAAGGAGGATGTTCAAAGCAAAACCCAAGAGAGAAAATACCCAATAAGAATGCCTGACGACTAATTAATGTAAAACTTTTTGTTTTAACTAATTTATCCCATTCGAATTATATTACTTTTAATTATTCCGATATAGAAAGCAACCAGCACACGAACCCTATAAGCAGCCCCGATAGTACCTTAACTCATGCTAATTGTAAATATCTTGATATTCTCGATTTTGCTACCAATGTGAAGCCAAAAACTAGTCAATAATAATACCCTTGATGTTCTTTATTTCAATATCAGAAGCATCCGGGATAAATGGCTTAAATTTAAAGATTCAATTTTATTTAATGATGTTTGCCCCTTTGACGTAATAGAATTAACAGAAAAATGGCTTTAGAATATGATGACACTACTGAATTTTTACTTCCTGGTTACCAAATAATCCATATGTCCAGGAGATAGACTAAGTGTTCTGGGGATATCTCTGGGGGATGTCTTCTACCCACAATTTTTCCCCCCGTAGAGTTTATCCTGTGAGATCAACTTCTCCATTAATTAACAACATTTTTGTATATACATCCCTAGGAAATTGCAGCTCTTTTTGTATCTACTTCCCTACTAGAAATTGCAGCTCTGCAAATATGACCCATTTTATCGCTTGCTTAAGAACCACTGACTGGTCTGATGTTTTAAATTGTCAAGAGGTAAATTCTGCCAAAACTCCTTTGCAATGGATATCAATAATGTACCAAGTGATTTGCAGATCAACGCGATAGATCTGCAATGTGATAGCACACTTAAACAGCTTTTAAGGGAAAAAAAACTTGATGGATTTCTATGGAAGTTTGCCCTCTGAATACTACAAGGATTAGAAAGGTTTGCTCAGCAAATAATTAGTACATGTATTTTCGAGCTAACTTTTTCAATCCTGAATTTTCGAAAAAACAAATGCTGTTCTCGGTTATCGGATGTGCGTTTAGACGCAGTACTACGCGTCTCTGTTACAAAAATACAAGCTAGTGTAAAAAAAATAGCAAGTCAAATGCAACAACAAAAATGTCATTGATTTTATTGACAACAATTAATGTTGTGAAAATAATCATTAAGATTTTTATTTTTAAACCTACAATAATTCATTACAGTGTAAAGACATGTAACCTAAATGCAGCCCACGTAATATCTCCACAAAGAATTTTGGCCCTTTTACAACAAAAGGTTGCAGACCTGTGCTGTAAACTAATGGCATAAAAGTTTTGATCGATATATGGTATTAAAATAATTTGTCAAATGTAGTGTTATTCCTGAAACATGGAGTCTAAAAAAAAATTGTTTTCTCTACAACAGAAAATTACCTTTTAGAAAATGGTTATTAAACTTAAGTCTAGTCGAGAGGGTAGAAGTCTTAATAGGGATAAAAAACTTGTGGTTTCATCATTGAAACTTTTTTGTTATTATGTTATTTGTAAGTCGATATTTTTTTACCACGTTAAATTACCAAAACCTACTGGGCAAATATTATCACCCACCATTTTTGCTAAGGGTCGTAAGACATTCGCCGTTGTTTATTCGGTTTTTTGTTATCTGCTTTTTTCTTTTTGCTGTTTTTTTTGCGTTTTTTCATCCTTTCCTTCTGTTTTATTTTGATTATTGCCACTGAAAAAGAAGATAAATATCTCCGCTGCTATTACTAGGAATTAAACTATAAAAAAAAGTCTGTTTTTAATTAAAAGGGCAATGAACTGAATACCACAACAGTTGAGAACTGACTGAAGTCGAAATGCCTTATTTCATTTCTCAGCTAGCAATTCTCCAAGAACGTTAAAAAAACTTCAATTGGTTTTGTTTGATTTTAGGCTTTTTATACCTTGACGTGAAATACTTCGTTGATAAGCATAACTTAGTTTACGCTTATGGGTTCTCCAGGAACATCAAGACGATTCACATTGCTGCTATCTACTTGCCACTTACAGCTTCCTGCCTACTCCAAGTGATTATCTGCTATTTTGTTTTTATGAATAACGGACCCACATCTTTCGCAATTTATTCACGTGTTGGAACAATTGTATAAGCTGTGTGCTTCTACGGTTTGATTTTCCTGTATGGTCAAATTCATAATGAGGTAGTAAGTCTCTTCTGTCTTCCTCATTTCTTCTTTATTCTCTTGTTTCTTATTTATGGTATATCAGTAATTAAAATTACATTTATTTCACATTTTAAAGTTACGAATTTTTTTTTTTTAGATTCATGTCCAATAACTGTCATAAGATTATAATTAGGAAAATATTGAGCTTTTGTTTAGGATGGGGGTTTTATTCAGGGTAGTGATTTTTGTGCAATTGATATTCCCAGTGAAGAAGCTAAAGAAAAGTCCACCAAAGATCAAAAAGACCCCAAAGTATCGGTAGTGAACCAATGTTCCAAGAGCCTATTGTTCAGCAGCGAATGGGTGTTTTATTCAGGGTAGTGATATTTGTGTAATTGATATTCCCAGTGACAAAGCTGTGTATAAGAGAGCTTAGTTGTGCATCTAGACAAAAATTTTAATTCCATGAGGGAAATTTATTTTTATGACTTGTGAAAAGGATTGTTCAGTGTATGCCTTTTATTTACGCGCTTGTAGCGTAAACTGATATCACTTAATCCATGGACATGACTGAAAGAAATTAATTTAAGTAGACAGAATTGCTAATAGCCTTAACAAGGGTAAGAGGAGGATACAACATATTTAATTATTATAAAATTTTAACCATTCTAATTTAGTTAAACATGTGTTTTTGAGTTTTATTTACTCATAGATGCTGCTTTATAAATATTTTATGGAGTAATTTGCTTAAAAAATTGTCTTGGTGACCGTTTATGTTTTTGACTTTTCAATGGCCCTTAAAGTTGGATGCATGTGCAAATGGAGAGGGGGGGGGGGTTGGTTTTAGTATTATCATGCAGGCTACTTTTATTAATTGTGTCTTATTTGTTCAGTTTTCTTTAAATTAAACAATGTTTCAACTTAGCACGTAAATGAAAATGTTCCTTAAACTGAATTGTTGAAGGAAAATTTCATGATAATTAGGTTCCTTTAAAAAAAATCGTTTTACTGTAAAGCCTAATGCCTGCATAATTAGTGTTATTATTAATAGTTGTTTATAGCCAAAGAAAACTGAAGATAAAATAATTAAAGAATAGTCAGACAAAAATAATAAAACAACCTATTTCAAGAACATGTAGTTCTTCCTGAAACCAAAGGATCCAGTCGTTCTTAAATGCGGTTTTTCAGTTAACAAACCATATTGACTATTAGGTAATAAAAAAAAACTTCAATGAAGTTAGTCATGTCATTTTTCCAGAAAATTTGTTGCTCTTAAGTGGTAATCCTCTACAAGACCCAAGCATGTGTCCAGGGTCGGGGTGATACTGGGTTTGAACCATTTTTACTGGGTTTGAACAAGATTTCAAACCCACTGGGTTTGAACAAGATTTAAAAAATTGGAATGTGCATTTTGTTAGCATAATAATGGTAATTATAATTATTACAATGGCCGGGTGGCCGGGTGACTATTTGATATTTAACATATGATATTAATTTGATATGTGTGCCTGTCTTATCGCTTGAACTGCCGTGATGAACGTATGTGATTTTTTTTCTTTTTTATGCTAGTGGTATGAAATTTAAGCGTTTATTACTGTAGATTCTGTGATAAATATGTATTCAAGGCTCAAGGCCGTATCCAGAGGCGTGTTAGGGGTTTGAACCCTCCTGCCTCCTGAAATATGTGGCTGACTCGTAAAAACATACGGAAATTGAATATAAACAAATGGTCGATACGATTTTTTTTTTTTTGGAAATACATCCCCCAAAATAAATGTTGGATACGTTCTCATCCTTAACAGATGCTACTATACAAACAGTATTTTATACGTTTGATATTCATATGATACATTTAAGTACTAGGTTAGTTTCTACTTTTGTACACGTTAAGTAATAAAAGGTTGGTTACTTACAACTGGTGATATTCTCAAGTTTTACTGGTTTCTATATATTATTTGATTTCTTTGTAGTTTTTATGTTTTCAATACCTTTGAAAACTTCCCCAAAATTAAGACCTAAAAACAAAAAAATATAATTTGGCCAATAAATTATGAAATATTTAGAAGACCCAGTTAATTACATTCAAAAAACTACTTAAATTCTCTGCACATAAAGAAAAAAAAATTCAATACACAAATATAAAAAAGTAACGTAAATATTTAAATGTTTTTCTACATGATTATTGGCACAGTATATTCAACAGGAGTTTTAATGTCTTCTAATTTGAGAGTTTTGAGCTACAAAATTAACAATTAAATTTTTTTCGTATTTGTTTTCAGTTGTTTTTTTCTCTTTTTTTAATTTTTAAAATACAAAAAAAAAAACTAAAAAAGGGCGTTATTCAAAATCTAGGGATTTTCACCCTTTGTATTACCTTAAAGGAAGAATAGATTGAATACTACCATCCCTACTCTACTTACGCTTGTAAATATTTGACGAAAAACAAAGGAATCCGTTGATATTAACAGAAGAACGATTACTTATGCATAGTCATTAAAAGGTTTTCTGATCTCTCAAAATTTGTCAAGTAATATATCTATTGGTTTGCCTGACTAACATAGCAGACATAAAGTTCATTCTTTTTTAGCTGTATTTGTTTTTTCTGAAATTTCCTAGATTAGAAATAATAATAAAAATATCTTTCAGTTGTAAACAGCTTTATATATTTCAATTCGTAAGCTGTGCTTTCAACCACTAACTACTGGGTGAAAAAAAGGCTTGTTAAGATCAGACAGCCTCTTCTGTCAAATGTTTTGATAATGGAATTTCAGGTTTGGATAGATTTTAGGTTAGCTTCTAAAAAAATTGGAGAGAATTAATGATATGCTACTTTAAGTTCTTCAATTCCGCTTTGATTACCAGTAAGTTATTTGTATCGGGAGGGGTGGTACAGCGCAAGAAATTTTTAATAGCAGCCGAGAAAAATGAAAACTCCCAAAAATATGGTGTTCTTTTAAAGAGAATAAACTGTTAAACTCAATGTGTAGTTAAGTTTGTCGTGCAGAATTCAGTTATATTTATTAAAATTGTTCACCAATATATACTGCATTCATTTGGAATGCCCCAAAAAGACGTTTTTTCACGCCCTTCCATCCAAAATACAGAAAGCTACAATGTTTACTTAAAGTACCAAGGACACCAAAATGAAAACATATTTAGCCCTCTTAATCTATTTTAGATCTATTCATACCTGAAAATCCAGGTTTCCTACGAGTTTTTGTTTAGCTGCTATAAGTATTTTTAGTTAGAATAAATTCGCAAAACAGTGTTGTCAATAATAAAACAATGATAAACTGCGGAACTGAATAATATTAAACCACATTGGCCTGACATCACATAAAGAAAGAAAAACGAGCAAAAATGGGGTTTTTATAGGCCAAATGAAGATACTGAAAAAACGAAGCGAATATTTCGAGAGGACAAACGCCTCTCTTCTTCAGCGCGAAACGAAACGATGTATCAATAAAAGCCAAAAATTAAAAGAATTAAAACCAACTACCTAAAAACCATAAAAGCGAGTTATTCGCCAATATCCGCGATTTGCACAAAATCCAAAAAATATGAACTGCCATCGACGGATACTAGCAAACAACTGAACAAGGAAAGGAATCAATTCATTCACTCGAAAAACAAAACGAATCAGCAATTAAATAAGTTGGAAAACTATGTCATTTGATTTCGGATTTTAATTAAGGCATTTCTTGCAGACACCCTTTGAGACCTAAGGGGTTGTTCACGTATTTGATTAGATGATTGGGAAAGTGGTTCAAGGTTTATTTCAGGGATCACTAAAGTATCGGCTTCTCTTTTGAGAAAACCGAAATATGACTCGTTTATTCTTAAATCACCGGAATCTCTGTTTAAAGCTAGCCCGAAAACCACGCAATCACGGTGCCACCCCTAGCGATTTATCACCAGTGACTTTCCCTGCAAAATATTACTTGGCATACCATAATTCTTCACGACTCTCTTGTTCATTAATTTTCGTCTCTTTTGTTACTTTACATAAAAACAGACTGATGCAATATGCAATATACACAGTTCTTCATATGCTGACAAAAAACAGGATCGTCTTTATGAAATGAGTTTAAATCCTTTCGAATGCAGTTTCCCAATCGCTATTTCTTACATCGTTTGTAGTCAAGAATTTTATTTTCAGGTTGAATCCAAGTTGACAAAATTTAGCTATAGACTAAGCTATGTACAAGGTTTGGGAACTAAAGATTGAACTGGAAGTTACCTCAAAAATATGGTTCATAAATAAATTGTAAATTATTGTCTATAGGAGGGGGATAGGGGGCTATCAATTTTAAATGATAATACCTCATTTTTTTATTGAAAGCGGGGATGCCAAAAAGATAATTATTTTTTTAATTTAAAGTGGAGACAGAAGAAATTGATATAAAATTCCCTGGGAAACCAATGAAATATTTTGATAGACCCAGGGCCCCCCAGTAGGACTTGTTCATTGTCTTGGGTATTTTGTGATTTCTCATAGGCTACTGGCGTAATTTGGCTTTTGTGTGTGCTCCCTTTTAATTACATTCTTTGGATCTTATTGAATGCCAGGGCGAATCTATGACTCAGTTTTCCAATAATTTGAGGTGTATCAGAAAAATTTCGACATTTTTGTTGTTGTTTTTGTACCCCTTTACTCAGACCCTCAATTTTTTTCAAGGAACACTAAACTTTTTAACCTTATTTTGCGTGTTTGTTTGAACCATATAGTGACCTAGTTAATTATTAAATAACTTATTTTTCTAATGAAAGCTGAGACGGTATCCTATCAATGTGGTATCCAGAGGGAGAAGGGGAGGGAAGTATTACATTTAAATGATAATATCTCAAAATTTTCTTTATTGAAAGCAGGGATCCCAAAAAGTTATTTCTTTTAATTTAAAGCAGAGACGGTATTTTATCAAGGTGGTATCCAGAGGGGGGGTAGTGAGCTATACTATTTAAATCATAATAAATTGATTTTTTTGAAAGCAGGGGTGCAAATAAGTTAGATATTTTTTTTTATTTAAAGCACAGACGGTATCCTATCAAGATAGTATCCAGAGGGGGGGGGGCATAGGGATCCATTATATTCAAGTGATAATACCTTGATTTTTTTATTGAAAGCAGGGATGCCAAAAAGTTGAAAAGTTGACAAAAATTAACAAGATTTTCGTGAGTTATACTTGATACGGCCCTTGCATGGTTTTATCGCCCAAAGGGAAAGGGACATATGCGTCCAACTCGTTTTTTCTTATTGATGAAACGGGTTTAATTTGAAAATATTCATTCATAAGTACTGGGCAGATTCACACTAAAACGAATTGGTGTGACGAAAGCGATATCGACATCCCCACCTAACGTTGCGCTCGAGTGACAATGGCGCCCTTGGTCCAGTTCTCAAGTTACATTAAAAGGCCAGGTCTAAATAAAAGCTTTCATTTAGGGAGGTTCAAGGAGGAGTCTTTGACAGTCTTATGACCTCAGAGTACCAGATGTCGCAACGTTCTTACGTATCTACAGTGGTTTAAAAAATTTGATCACCCAACAAATGATTACTAAAAATATACACAAATATAACAAATGTAACATTAGGAATATCATAACACTTTTTTCAAAGCTTTGAAGAAAAGCAAAAAAGGCTACATACCCCTAACTACGCTTGAAAGCTATTTTAAAAGGAAACTCTTTGGAGATTTCCGTGGAAATGACCATAGCAGAAG
The DNA here is from genome assembly GCF_049724085.1 of Artemia sp. Qi Xiang Cuo. Taxonomy (NCBI): domain Eukaryota; kingdom Metazoa; phylum Arthropoda; class Branchiopoda; order Anostraca; family Artemiidae; genus Artemia; species Artemia sp. Qi Xiang Cuo. Next base: position 5,013,469 of record NC_142812.1, on the reverse strand, counting down.
CCTTGAGCCGGGGTGGGAATCAAAGAGCAGTCTTTAAGTATTTTGACCACAGGTGACTTATTGTTGCGACTTTCTTAGATTTGGTAATTTTTATGAGCATTTTTAAATCAAAGCTTAACTCAATAACTAACACTAAGTGTCCTATCATTTTGCTTGGATTAAAAGTGACGAACTAGGATGAAAATCTCAACATATTCCTGGAGCTACTTCAGTCTGCATATTATTTCATTTAGTTACATTTAATACAGATGAGCTTTTCATTTTTTTTACCAGAAAATAGCTGGCACTTAGTTTTTCTTCATACCAAATAAACCATTAAGTGTTTTTTGTTTCATTGTAATTGAAGTGTTCTAATGTGAACTGTTCATCATGTATTTTTCAATTTAATAAATTTACTCCTTTTAGATGCAGTTTATAATTTGACTAATTTTATATATTTATAAATTTATAATTTGAAATGAATCCCCAAAAGAAAAAAAACGAATCATATCCAAAAGAGCAGCCAAAAGCAATAAAAAAGCAGCAGTTCAGCCTTAGCCTACATGACATATATTCTATAAAGAAGCCAAAACTAAAATTTAAATACATTTTTTTAAATTGTTATTAAAAACCAGTTTTTAATACAAGATGTCTTTTTAAAAATCCAAAAGAGCAAAAAAAAAATAATCAATATCAAAGTCACCCATTTCAACTGCATTATGAAAAAATTAAGCTTCTAAGTTCAAAGCTATATTCAAAGTTTTTACCCAGATAACTGACGAATTTTGTGATACAGTATTTGAAGTTTGTGCTCGATGCAGTAATGCTCGATGAAAAGACTACTAATTTTGATAATTATTTATGTTAAGAATACATAGCTAATAGATACTTCAACTACTCGTATTATGCCAGGGTTCTGAAACGCCACAGGCGTTTCGTTTCTACCAGATTTGTACTTTTCTTGATGAATAGCGACCAGTTTCCAGCCAGCGACTTACGAATTTTTTAACTCATGAATAGGCTCGAATCTGTTGTAAATTTAAGCTGTGATTTGAGAAAGACTGATGAAAACATTAATGTTGGCGGTCAACATTGATCGCGCCGGCGGCGCGCCACCAACCTCTTACCGGCGGCGCGCCGCCGACATCTTACCCGCGGTGCGGCGTGCTGTTTTGACCCCGCCACCACTGGTCTTCCTTCATCGGCGCGGCGCCGGGTTCTAGTTCCAGCCTCTTTTGACACCCACCACAGATGTAGATTTCTCTTGTTGTCCAAGATCATAGCACAATTTTCGAGGAGCCGAGAAGTTCATTTGAAGATTCATGATCATGATAAGCAATAGAATAAAAAATGCTTCATTTCATGTAGATTAGCCTATGCCTAGCCTATAGAAATGTAGGTAACCAAAGCCTATTTCACAATTAGGTTCATTAGCTTACAAAGGAAAGGCTATAGTTTTAGAACACCTTTGTAATAGTTTTGTGCTATCACCCTTTATAAAGAAAAACTATAAAATTCTTTACACTAGGCCACTTCAAAAAAAAATAAATTTTCTGATTAGCGTAATTTAATATTAAGATGGTCTGGCCTAAAAAATAGACACACGTATAGTCAGAATTCCATTGTGAATCCATATATAGCTAAATTTATCAAAAACCCCCTCCCTCCCTCCATAATGGTGAAAAATATACCCTGAATTATAAATCAACACCCTATTTTTGTACATAGTCTAGACTGCAGTTTTCAACAAAATTTTACGTTTCAGCACAATTCAAAATAATGAGTATTTTTCATGATCTTTTATAATTAAATAATCACTAGGGGCCAAGACCTAAAATAGTCCAGGGGCCAAGACCTAAAAATGTGACACCTTCATGAGACATCTGTTTCACGCAATCTGACAGCAGTTTCTAGTCATATCAAACCCGCTGATTACGATTATACCCGGGAATAGGTACCTCCGAGGGGTGCTTGACCCTTAAAAATGACCTGAGATATTAAATGTTACTATCTAGTGAATTTCACTTGCAGCCCAATACGTTTCGGTCCTTTTAGCTGTAACTTAACGTAACTGAGCAAAAATGTAAGCAAGTTAGTGATAAAAAAAAAAAAAAAAAAAAAAAAAAAAAAAAAATTAATAAACTGTCATAATTAGTTTATTGAGAAATCGTTTATAATCCTTATTGGATATAGATCATAAAATGAAAATATATTAATAGATAATAAAATCAAAATTAGTTATCATCATCAGCATCCAACACACATGCACCTCCACAACTACATAGCAAGCTACTATTTTTTATTCCTTCACAGCCACAACTCCATATTCAGTCTTTCATCTTTTTCAGACTGTCTTTTCATGAAGAGCACCATGCACTTTTGATGGTACTTAGCCTCAAGTCTCACTAATGGAGCATCTTTACACCTCATCCACAATTGAGGCTCCAAATCTTTCAGTCTTTCTACCTGCTTCTGAATATTATTCTGCCTTTCTAGAGTTGTTATCTGCTTTACATTCATTTTCTTTTTTTTGTGCTGCCTTTTAAGCTACAAAAAAGACAGCATTACCTGTATTCAAAGTTCCCTTTATGTGACTTACTGTCTCTATGTAGTGTTTGTGTCCTTTTAGTTGACAAACACTGTGATTGAGTTTGGTTAGAAGACTCCTGATGACTTTTGCAGGAATAGAATTTCTGGCGGCATACTCTGTGCCAGAACAAGTCTGTTTTAGAAAAAGTTAGGCTTTGTAAAACTTTTTCTCAATGCCCTGTAGCCAAATGTACATGAACAGTTTGATGCCAAGAAGGAAATCACATGTTGAATGTCTGTAACTTTATGTAAAGGAGCACTTCGCGTTTCCTGACACAATAGGCATGATTCTGGTTTAAATACTGCATTCTTTGGACTGTGCATCAGCTTAAGGCTTTTTGAAGCAAGTTGATCCATTCTTCTGAAATAAATCTTATTTGAATACTACTGGAGTAGTTTAAATCTTATCCTGTTACATGAAATTGTAAGGTCACAATTTAATAAGAGAGAAGAATTTAACAGAAAAAGATATTTTGTAATGCTAGATTCAAACATTCTTGCCATTTTTAGGGATACTAAGCCCCTTTTTTTACCATGTAGTGCCACTTGACAGAAATCAATTTTTCTTTAAAAAAAGAAAAGATTTGAATAAGATTTTACAGATTTATGAAAAAAGCTCAAAAAAGATATGATTATCATAATTGGATAGAGTATTGATTTTTGAATTTAATGGTATGTTTATTTCTTAGGCTGAGTTCCAACCCACCTACCAGGGTAAGTTATCACAGTAAGCTCACAACCTGCAGAATAACATGGTAACAAGGGACCATAAGGTGACACCACTAGATTAATCTTAATACAAACATCACAATAAAGAATTAAACAAGATTTCATCAGAATTTGCTGTTTTTGTGGAAGCAAATAAGTGAATTAAATACTTAATCTTGATATATTCAATCTTGTAACATATGCACTGTAACTCCAATACAATATTCTTGCTTTACAGTAAATCTCTGGTATTCCTAAGAAATTGCAAATATTAACCAGAGAAGTTAATATTATACTATGATTTTAAAGCATTAACTTTGGTCAAAATATCAATTTCGTCTGAATGTCTTATCAACAACAATTTAGTAGCAAGTGACCTGTGTCCTAAAGTAATCAAACAGTACATTAAGTGTATAACATCAACAGTAATTGTGTCCTAAAGACTTGTATTCCAAAATTTCTCCATGTATGTTGCTGTCTGCAAAGTATTTGCATTGTTTTAATTGACAAGCAATGTGATATAGTTTGGTCAGAAGACTCCTGGTAACTTTTGCAAGAATAGAATTTCTGACAGCAAACTCTGTGCTGGAACAGGCCTGTTTCAGAGAAATAGAGCTTTTTAAAAATTTTTGCAATGTTCTGTAACAAAATATACAAGAGCAATTTGGTGATAAGAAGGAAATAACACATGAAATGTATATGAATTTATGTAAAGGACCACTTTTAGTTTGCTTACACAATAGGCATAATTATGGTTGAAATACTGTATGCTTTGGACAATGCATTAGCTTCAGGCTTGTTGAAGCTAGTTAATCCATCCTTTTGAAAGAACTCCAAAGTTAAAATACTGTTAGATCAGAATAAATCTTTTGTCCCTTACCTGATATTGCAAGGATTTACTTTATAAACAATTTACTTTATAAATAAAATTAAACAGAGAAATATACTATAAAATGCAACATTAGATTGTAATAATATAACTGTAGATTCAATTGGATCTACTTTTGATTACTAGTACATTTGAAATGGTTACTGTTATGCATAGTTAAAATGATTTAAGCTAATGAAAAGCCTCCAAAGAAATTTTAGACAAATCTAATGGTTAACAATCGACACTCTATGTGGTATAATAGAGATTCTATAGTGCACTGTGGAAACAGTGATTAACAATCCAAATACTGATTGTCTTATTTTACTTCTTGTATGTGTGATGCTCCAAAATAAAATAGGAAAATGAAACTTTCAGGGATGGGTTTACAATCTAAAGTATGTCTTGGAAAGACATTTTGAAGTACCTACCTCCACTTCTTCTCCCACTGGAGGGTCCTGGCCTTTAATGACCTTTAAAAATCTGTGTTTTACAAAAGTGAAACCTTGCTAAATAGATCTTCTGCTTAAAATGAAGTACAACAAAATTTTTTTCATTTTCACAATTTTGTTCAGTCCCAATTTATAAGGTTTTAAAGATATGCAAACACATTTCCTAAATTGTGAAAAAAACAACAGTGATATGGCTTAAAATTCTACTCAAATAACAGGAATTGCATTTCCAGAACTAAAGCCAGAGAAAAAGAAACTGACAATTATGGTAAAATGTTGTTTTGTCAAAATTTCAATAGTTATAGACCTGTCATGTAGACAAATTTCAGAACACTCTAGAGGGAGAAGGAGTGGAAGTAGGTACTTCAAAATACCTTCCCGGGACATTCTTTAGCCTGTAGACCCATTCCTGAAAGGGTAAATATTTACCAAATCATATTATTGAGTTATGAATAAAGTGAATATACCACTTGATGCCTTTTTTTATGCTCTTTACAAGTATAATAATCATTTTTGTCGGGAATGAATTTTAGCCCCTACCCTTATATATACCAATTCAGGGTATATATTCGGGTCAATATCTACAAAATCATATTATTGAGTTAGGACAAAAGTGAATGGGCCTACACCATTTGATGCCTTTTTTTTATGCTGATTACAAATATAATAAGCATTTCTATTGGAAATGAGTTTCAGCCCCCCCCTATATAGGCCAATTCAGGGTTAGGTTAAGTGTAGCCTATATAGGGGGGGGGGACTGAAATTCATTTCCGATAGAAATTATTATTATATTCGTAATCAGCATAAAAAAAATGCATCAAATGGTGTATTCACTTTATTCCTAACTCAATAGAATGATTTGATAAATATTAACCTATATTGGCACATTAGGGGGGTGGGGGAAAGTTTTTACTTACCTCTCAATTACAGTAGAAATAAAATTTACCCCCACCCCCCTAATCTGCAAATATATACCCTGAATTGTATAAACAAAGGGGGGGGGAGGGTAAAATCGATGTCTGACAAAAATGATTATTATATTTGTAAAAAGCCTAAAAAAAGGCATGGAATGGTATATTCACTTAATTTGAAACTCAATAATATGATTTGGTAAATATTGACCAAAAAAGGCACTAAAAGAGCATTTTGAGCCTTTCTTGATCCTTGATATAACTGAAAATTCTGTAGTCACAATAAAAATTGTGCTTTCAAAACTTAGACCCAAAGAAATCAATAAGCTAAACAGCCAAAACTAAGGTAGATAATTTCTGTCAAAATTTAAATTGCCTGTCTCTTAAAAAAACCTCCCAAGGGTATAGTCTAGCCTATATTACACCCTAAATTCATTCCTGATAATCTCATATTCCTACCTACCTGCTATTTTACAAGATAGAAAAAAACTCATCTATAACTCTGCCTATTGTTGAAAAGAAACGAATTAAGAAAAGAAAAAGGACTGATAATTTCCTATTTAAGAAAAGAAATAGCCTAAGACTGATATAGCCTAGAGTCCAGGCAATTTGATGTTCATATGTTAATTCTAAAACTCAGCTGCCCTTGTCTGAGACCATAGGCAGACAGACCTTATGTCACTTGTTCACCTGCAAATTCAGGCAACTTGTTGGGTCAACCAATTTTGAATGAATGCTTTGTTAGTGTAACAGTCTGAGGTTATAAACTGGGTTGCCCGTCTAAGAATTTAGGCGGGTGGACCCTATGTCACTTGTTTGCACACAAGGCCAGGCAGCTTTTCAGTCAACCAATTTTCAATTAATTTTATTTTAGTGTAACTGTCTTGGCTTATAAATTGGGTTGTCTGACTGAGGACTGCAAGTCCAGTTGACTTACTGGTCATGTTAATCTTCAAACTTGGTCAAACTGACTTAGACTCTAGGTGGACAGGCCAACTTGGAAAGTCTACTTGAATTACAATAGAGATGACTAAGATTTTTGGGTTGACTCATAACACACAATGTCTACTGAACTTGCTGATGAAGAAGATTCCTAAGCCTAATTTTCCTGGCCACATAAATTCTCAGGTAGGTTGACTAAGTTTTAGGATTGACATGTGACCACCAAGTTGCCTAGACTACAATTGGAACTATGAAAAGCCATCTGTATGACTTTGTTGTTTTCTTTATGTATCAGTGGGGTAATGTAATATCTTTTGTATGAGATTTTAGTGGATCATATACTAAATAAGAAAACCAAGAAATATTCTGTATAACTTTATTCATGTTCCTCTATAATAATCTGATGTTTAAAAAATCATACAGAAGACTCTGTATCATTCTCCGTGTTTAAACAAAACACAATATTGTTTGTTGTTTGACTTTATAGTGTTTTCTATATAAGAGTAAATGATAATATTGGTTGCTTAGAGCATAAACAACCAATGACTTTAATAGTCAAACAGTGATCACCCAAGCAATTTGTATTTCTAATATAAAAAAAAGCATAAAAGGTATATGCTACTATTATATAAAAACTATGAGGTAGATTTATATCAAAATATTCAAGCAAATCAAACAGCCTACTATGTGTCTTACCTTAGCTTACATAAGGTAAACTATCAGTGGAAGTCATTAAATCTGCAAAACTATCAATAGGGTAGCCTATATATTGATACTTTCTTCTAGAATCATTAATGTTTACCTTTAAACTGCTTCATGGTTAAAAGATCCTGGAGTGCCAAGAATCCTAGTAACATCAAGACTAGGCCTGGTCTATCCAAGCTCTTTTCAAGAAGCATTCCTTAAAAATATTTTTCAAAGAAAAGAGCTTTGCTGAACTAGATTCCGATTTCTGTTTTACCAGAACATACAAGAAAACAACACTTTCTAAGGCCATATGCTGGTTTATTTATTTTCTGCTCATTTTCTGCCGTTTAACAGGACACGTTCTTTATTTTTGAAATTGGTCACGAACTTTCCTGTTGGAAAACTTTATGTAAACTGGCAATCTTTCTCCTTAAAAATGAATTATCGGTTTTTCACACTAATTTAAGACGTATATGGCTGGGTAAGTTTGCACTTGATCAATTTAATGAATTAGTTTTCATTTTAGGTGTCCTTGGTACTTTAAGTTTAAAATGGCCTTTACTTTTCTTTGAAAAACTAATTTTTCGGAAAGTTTTTTTAATTAATAACAGAAAAAGGTTTTAACCAAAAAGAAAAAAAAGTGCAATCTTAGTCTTCAGAGTACTGCAAAATATCCCAAAAACTAAATGTCCAATAATAACGGCAGAAATTGTAAAATTATTAAACTAGTCCATTAATAAAAACATGGAAACAACATTTTGGCCACTGAAATTCCTATCGATCTTTGTAGATCAAGGCCATAACTTACTGGAACAGAATGACCTTTTCAAAATTTTGCTTAACAATAACTAAGTTTTTTGTTGCAAGCTCTCAAGACACTACCAACTGTTTCAAAGCAATTATCAAATAACAAACAAAATGAATACAGAAATTTTTATGGTGAGGCCAACACATACGAGGATATAAAAAATATCATGCAGAACTTGTTCAGGAATGATATACACTTTGAAAGAAAAATACATTCAGAGTCAGATATAAAAGTTTCTGAAAAAAGGCATTGTGGAAAACGTCCCTGTGCAGATGTACAATTAAACTTCGACATTACCAAAACATTAGTTAAAAGGGATAGCCCATTTCAAGAATGGTGACAAAGGATAGTAAGAAACCATATACTAAAATTAAATTTTACCTTATCAAACCTCGGGTTCCCCTTACTAGGTAACAAGAAATCATTAAGCCATTGTATTCCCTTCAAATCATTAATCCATTTGATATATCTAAACAATGACCTATGTACAACTATGAATAATAAATCAGTCTGTCAGACAAGCAAACTGTTCTCTCAAATCCGTTTTAGGACTCAAATCCCAACCATTTTAATGGCAGAGGGACCAATCATGACAGTAATCTGTCCAACGAGGTCGAGGCCGAAGGCCTCCACCGAGTCGGTTGATTTTGAATTGAAGTTATCAAGTATTTTACAGTAGGTTGCATCAAGACATGGCTAACTGCAGACAGAGAAAAGCCAAGGCAGATAGTCCAAGTAATTGAGAGGCAAATGTTTAAATCGCTGGGGCACGGGTAAATGGCAGGAGTAAGTACAACTCTCTTATTGGACACATATCCCCTGATCCCGATAAAATAAAATGTGTAACATATCTTAACCCCCCCCCCCCCAAAAAAAAAATCAACCAATTGAGAGGAATTCTAGAACTGACCGGTTACTTTCGTAAATTTATTAGAAATTATACACGATTAGAAGACCGTTGACGGAATTGACAAGGGGTAACCCGCAAAAAATCTCTTGGTCCAAAGAGGCCCAAGATTCTTTAAAAAAATATAAAGAAAAGTTTCAGGAATGAATCTAGGATGCTGACACGACTATTCAAAAGTGAAGCCAGAAAGAAAATTTTAAATCTTATAATTCAAAAGAATGGGAATATATCAAGCTATGAAACTTCGTTTCTGAATTTTTGGAGCTTCAGAACAACAATTCAGCAGTAACCATGTAGAGATATAAGATGTAAAGTTCTGAGTTCGAATGCCGAGTGCGGAGTAGATCGTGAGATAATGAAAGCAGTTTCAAGAAAGACAAATATCGAGTAGTATGAGTTATTCAGCAAGAACTGTGATGGTATTCATTTAAATGAACAACCGTTGCTCCAAATTATGGCAATATTAAAAATGACTGATGCAATTGCTAACGCAGGCTTCAATAAGGCGATGCCTTTGGCACATAATACTCCTGTAACAGCCAGTGAAGCAAGCAAGAAATTGATGGAATCTGCTCGCGACGCCCGGGTCAATTCTTATTGTCCATACAGCAAAAATAAAGTCGGAGCAGTTCTACTACCGGTTGATGGCAAAATTATCACAGGATGCAGTATAGAGAATCATGCTCTGTCTTTGAAGACATGCGCTTTGCAAGTAGCCTTCATTAAGGCTGTATCTTCAAAGAAACTAGAATTCGCTGAAGCCCTAATATGTGCTGAGATGGGAGAAGGTTTCTTCCATACTTGTGGTTCTTGCAGGAAGTTTGTCCTTGAGTTTTGCAAGGACATCCCAATATTTACTGGGATATTCGCAACGGATATGTCCCAAAAGAAAAAGGGTATTAGGGAGATAAAGAACATGTTGAGGGGTACAATGAACTAAGCCAAAGACACGATATGCTTTCAGTTTATAAAACCAAAACAGTCTCTGCTATATCAAACACTTCGTGGTAACGAACTGTAAGTAAGGAGCGACCCGGCTCAATGGTAACCGAAACTCTAGAAAACGGGTTTTTGATACCAATAGATATATCAAAAGAATCAAATTTCAATGCTGGTTTAAAATATATAATTTTCATTAAGCTTAGTGCTACCTATCAAAAGTTACGCGCCTGAGAAAATTTGGCTGATTTTCAAAAAAAGGGGGAAAGACCCCCTAAAAGCTATAGAACCTTAATGAATATAACACCATCATATTCAGCATATCAGAGAACCCTATTCTGGAGGTTCCAAGCTCCTATCTACAAAAATGAGGAATTTTACATTTTTTCTCAGAAGAAAGATCACGGATACGTGTTTATTTGTGTGTTTGTTTTTTTCCCTGGGGGTGATTGTATCGACCCAGTGGTCCTAGAATATCGTGGGAGGGCTCATTCGAACTGAAATTAAAGGTCTAGTGCCCTTTTTAAGTGACCAAAAAAATGGAGGGCAACTAGGTCCCCTCCCACGCTCATTTTTTTCCCAAAGTCACCCGATCAAAATTTTGAGATAGCCATTTTGTTCACCATGGTCGAAAATATGATAAATAAGTCTTGTAGGATGACTTAAGCCCCCGACGTGCCCAGAGGGAGGGCTAAATGTTATGAAGTTCACCCATTTTTAACATATAGGATTGGTTTTTGGGAAGTATACAGACGTTTTCTGGAGGTTTTTTTGCGGGTGGTGGGAGGGAAGGGTGGGTCGGTGGTTATGTAGGAGGATCTGTTCATGAAGGAAGTTTTCATGGGGGAAGGGAAATTGCCGTGAAGGGGGCGCCAGACTTGCCAGCATTATTTATTGGTTATTGGCAAGTATACAACCATTTTCAGGAAGGATTTTTTCTGGAGGGGGGGGGGGCTAGAGGAGGGGGTTACTCTGGAGAATATTTCCGTGGAGGATGTTTCTTTGGGGTAAGGGACCTTTATATGAAGGGGGCGCCGGATTTCCAAGCATTATTTAAAAAACGATCAGAAATTAAATAAAAAAAACAAGTTTTTTCAACTGAAATGTAAGAAGGAATATTAGAACTTAAAACCAACAGAAATTATAACGCATGTGAGGGGGTTCTCCCCCAAGTCAATACCTCACTCTTTACGCTACAGTTTTTTTTAGTGCTTTCAAAAGAGCTATCTATTCTAATTAAACGGCCTTTGTGATTCAGGGGTTTGTGAATCAAACGTTTTTTTAACTTTTAACGTAAAGAGCGTGGTATTGCCTAAGGGGAGAACCCCTTCATATAAGTAATAACATATACGTAATAAAAAAAACAATAAAAAAACAAGCGATACGGCTCAATAGTAATCGAAACTTTTAAAAACAAAATTTTGATGTCAATAAATGTATCAAAAGAATGTGTTTATAATGATGATCCTAAATATATCAATTTTATTAAGTTTAGTATTACTCATCAAAGGCGACGAGCCTGAGAAAATTTACTCGATTTTTTAAAGAGAGGGGAAACATCCCCTACAAGTGAAAGAATTTTAATGAAAATCAGACCGTCAGACTCAGCGTATCAGAAAACCCTATTACATAGGTTTCAAGCTCATATCTGCAAAAATCTGCAACTTTGTATTTTTTGCCAGAAGAAAAATATACGAATATAGAAGTTAGTTACGTAAGTTAATTTGTAAAGACATCCATTTAGCAAAAGAAAAGTAAAATTTTTATGCAAATAAAATCTGCATTAACTAAAAAAGGATCAGAAATTAAAAAAACAAGTTTTTTAAACTGAAAGTAAGGAGCGACATTAAAATTTAAAACGAACAGAAATTATTCCGTATATGAAAGGGGCTGTCCACTCCTCAACGCCTCGCTCTTTAAGTTAAAGTTTGACTCTGTCTCACAAATTTATGTTTTAAAACAATAAAAAACTTTAGCGTAAAGAGCGAGGCGTTGAGGAGGGGACAGCCCTTTCATATACGGAATAATTTCAGTTCGTTTTAAGTTTTAATGTCGCTCCTTACTTTCAGTTTAAAAAACTTGTTTTTTTTATTTATTTCTACAAAAGGCTGAAGGCATTAACTTGAAACTTACAGTGCATCTTGAGAGGGGTGTCGAAAAGTAGTCGTAAGGCAACCAGCCCCACTGCCATAACCTTTTTAGCTGTCATTTCTCAAGGACATCCGACTAAATTTAAACATCAATCTGATATAAAATACTCTTAAAGTCAAATATATATGCTTCCATGGGGTTTACGTAACCTCCTATTGCTCCTGGGAAAAAGGGCTGCAGGTTTTGCAAGTTGATCATTCTAGTATATAAGATCTAAATTTCAAATGGGGGCATATTTGATCTTTCACCTCCAAAAACTATGTTAGATCGTATTGTGGTTCCAAAATTGGCAATACCAACAAAGATTGAAGATAAATTAGTAGTAATTGAGCTCTGAGACTTTTCAAATATTGATTCGGTATAGAATATGACAGCATTTACGCCAACTTAAAAAAGAAGCTTCTACTGTGCCCCTAAGAGCTTTGTAATTATAAAAATAGATCACTTGACCAGATAAATCAAAGCGCTGATTTTATTTGTCAGATTTTATAATGATAAAATATTGAAACGTATCAGTAGGAAATTTTTTAACTACTCGTGAACTGGTTATTATTTTAGGGTCATTGGCCCTCAGGTATAAAATCCCATACCTCTGAAAAAGATATTCAAGCAGTTATTTTCGAAACATATGAAATATGTGAGAACCTTTATGAGAACCTTTCAGGAATTAAGTAAAAAAACAAGTTTTTTCTACTGAAAACAAGGATTTGAGGGAAACAAGGTCCCTCCCACACCATTGTTTCCCAAAAGAGATCCCAAAAACAAACTTACCGATAGCCACTTTTTTCAAAATAGTCCAAAGACGTAATAATTATAACACAGATATGAATTAAGACGAAACGAAAGATGATCTCCATGTTTTTGCATGAGATTTATAAGATGTACTATTTTTATGATTCTTGTTGTGCAAATTAAGACGTGAATTAAGCAGAACCTCCATTGCATGGTACTTTTTTAAACTGTTATCTTAAATAAAGGAAGTACTATTGCTCAGCTCAGTTAAGTTATTCCCTTTGACTTCATCGTGCCTTATATATCATGTAGTATATCTTACTTCCTATATCTAAGTTATCTTACTTCCTATATCTATTTATAAATTAGCAAAGGGAAAATAAATATTATGTCTTGGACTAGTTTTTTAATGTTTTTGTTAAATCAACTAGTTTTAATGTTAAACTAGTTTTTTACAATGTATTTTTATTTTAATTATATTAAAAAAAATTTTAATACTTGTGAACTGGTTGTTATTTTCTGTCAGTCATTTGCCCTCAGGTATAAAACCCCACACCCAGAAAAAGATATTCAAGCAGTTATTTTCGAAGCATATGAAATAAGTGAGAGCCTTTATGAGAACCTTCCAGGAATTAAGTAAAAAAAACAAATTTTTTCTACTGAAAACAAAGATCGAAGGGCATCAATCTCCCTCCCGGACCATTTTTTACCAATAGACATCCAAAAAACAAACTTTCCGACAGACATTTTTTCAAAATAGTCCAAAGATGTGATAATTATAATTCTTGGGTCGCCCTGGGCATGGCCTGCGATTTATAAAATTTACATAGGGTTAACGTATAACATTTTTTTGGAAAAAAGGAATAGGATTGATAAAGGTTCACAAAAAAAGCTTAAGGCATTAAGATGAATCTTTAAATAATTTGAAAGGAATGATGAACAAAATCAAAACTACATTTGGTATGCTGGATTTTAAGTAGGAAGGACTTACCGCAGAGGAATGTTCGTATGGGATTTTTCATGGAGAAGCAGGTGGACTTCCTAGGATTATTTGAAAAACGATCAGGATTTAAATGAAAAAAACACGTTTTTTTCTAATGAAAAAAATGATCCGAGGCCAACAAGCTCCCTCCCACACCATAGTTTCTCAAAAGACATAAAAAAAAAAAATTTTTGATAGCCAGTTTTTTCAAAATAGTCCCAAGATATAATAATTATAACTCTTGGGTCACCCGGGGCATGGACTAAAATTTATGCAGTTTACATAGGGTTAACGTATAACAATTTTATTGGAAAAAAGGAGCATGATTGATCATGGGTCACAAAAAAAGGCTTAAGGCATTAAGGTAAATCCTTAAGGAAACTTGAAAAGAATGATGAATAAAATGAAAAATACAATTTGTATGTTGGTCTTCAAAAGAGCGAATCAGCCGTTCTGAGAAACGGCTGATGGTATTGAGTTGAGATTATGCTGAGGGGGATATCTAATGAAATGTTGAAGAGTGATCGGTAGACCACCAGCTCCCTTGCTTTTTCAGATGCCTCTCTCCTCTACACCAATCGAAATACCAAAATGATTCCGGGCTGTCAAGTTAGACAGAGTTCCAAGGGAAAGGGGTATAAATTATATTATTGGCCAATGATTACATACACGATTTGTCATTGGGAATAACGGTATTATTTGATGACGGATATGTCCCAAAAGAAAAATAGTATTAGGGTAATTCAGGAATCTTTTTAGCTGTCATTGCTCAAAGACGTCCAACTAAATTTTAAACATCAATTTTACTTAAAATATTCTTAAAGTCAAATATATATGCCTCCATGGGGATAAAGCAACCTCCTATTGCTCCTGAGGGAAAAGGGCTGCAAGCTATGCAAGCTGATCATTCTAATATATAAGAACTAAATTGGAAACGGGGGCATATTTGATCTTTCACCTCCAAAAACACTTTGGGCAGTGAGGTGAAACATTAAGGAAATCAAAAGGGTGTGATCGGCGGGAACAACCTGCAATCCCACGCCCTTTTAAGACGCACACCTCAACTCTATAAAAATTTTAAAAGCTATATTGCTCAAAATATTCAACAAGTCTAAGCAAATATGCAACCAAGGATGCCGCGGGTCCCATACCAGCCCTGACAAGAAATGTTAATAATGCAATTTTACCATTTCTTTTCATGCGGAATTTATCATTAAGGAAAGGGAGAGTGCTTAAACCTTGTGTTTCCCAAAAGGCTAAGGCAATTGCAGTTAATTTTTGGGGGATATGTTAAGCTACACGAAAAGACTCTTAAAAAGAGGAATCAACATAATAGGAAAGGTCAGGAGTATTAACTTGAAATTTTCAGGGTTTCTACTGCTACTGCAGCTAAAATTGCAATTAGTTTCTGTTGCAGCTACAAATGCTTTTAACTACAACAGCACAATTTGCGATAGAGAGTGAGACTACTTGCAACGACAACTGCTTTTACTTGCAACTACTTTCAGAAATTTTTGATTGGATATAGAACAGATCAAAATAGTCAGTGACATCAGATTATCAAACATACTCTTAGATTTTTCCATGGGCTTCCAAGGATTGATGTTTTATGATTTCTTTCAAGTTAACCAAAAGGTTAGGACGGGTACTGCTCTTTGGTTTGCTAACCTGGTTACTTAAATACTGTCCCGATATGGTCCCTATTTTGGTGTTGGGAAGGTCCCTAACTCCATAATTTTTACCGTTGCTGACTTTACGACCCTTGATTGTCCCATAAATATCTATACTTGAACATTCTTATTTTTTGCAGCTACTGATAAAAAGGCTTGGCCAAGGTAACACATTGAAATGCTAATTGCCCTTTATCAAGAGCAAGAGGAGGCGGCAAAACCAGTAAGTAATTATTTCCAGTGTTCTAAGTGCAATACTTGGTTGCACACTACTTGTGCTGGCATAACAAAAAGTAATCGCCTTAAAAACCTTAATTGGTTATGCATACAATGCCAAGCGTCGATGGTTGAAAATGACTTGATTAATACCATCGATAATCAACCAGAAGTGGTTCAACCAATCGAGGCTGTAAAATCCCCTGTTATTTCGGATGAAGAAAATTCATCTATCTCCAACGAAAATCAACCTAAAATGATCGTTCGAAGTGGTATTACAAATTCCCCTTCTATACCTTGTGCTTCGAGTAATGTCAACAATAGTTCTGATGGATCGATTGATTCTACAAAAATAACCACAGCCCATCATTCCCAAATTTCCCCCCAAATCTATGGTTCCAGTAAAGGTGAATCGGCAAGCATTGCAGAAACCGCTAGTGTCTTCGAGCCCCATACCTGTGAAGATTGCATAAAAAAAGACGCGGAAATCGTCAATCTCAGGAAACGGATTACTAATCTTGAATTTCTTTATGATAGTTTATCCGATCTTTACGAACGTCAGAAAAGTGATCTTTTCAAGGACAATGAAATCAAAATGTTAAAAGTCTGTTTTCAGCTAGCAATTGTTGATGCTAACCATGGATTAAAAAGCCCTACATCGCCCATGGTGTCTCATTTATCTGATGCTTATAATCCAAATATGCATTATCAAAAATCTTAAATTAGAATAAAAAATGTAAAACACTTTGAACATGAAAACATCAAAATGTTTAATCAAGCACGTGCTAGTACACTTAACTCGTCTGAATTTTCTCAAGAGAGTAAAAGGGTTATACACACTAATTCTACTGACACTGTTTTAACTGAAGATAATTTATTCTTGAAATTCAGTGGTAATGACATCTTTAAAGATTGACAATGATCTTGAACTTACAAGCGGTAATTATCACCCAATGCAATCATATATTCAAAAAAATGAGTTCAGTGATCTTAAGTGTAATCAACCGAATGTGTGCTTTAGTTTTTTAGACAGTAGATGTATGTCTAGTAATTGCAAATATATACACATTTGTAAGTTTCATGTTTTTAGCCGTTGTATGAATAATTTTTGCAAATACCCCCATGTTGATATCTGCAAACGCTTTTCAAGTGGAAGATGCTTTGGCTGTGCAAAACATCATATCAAATTGCCCATTAAGAGTCGTAGTAGGTTCCACAAAACTGAGCCACAAAACCAACGTTTTTTAGGGCGACGCCGAAAGTATTCACGACCCCCCCTCCCCTAGGTCGTGTTCCATTCAACTTTCAATCTTATCCCCCTGCATACCCGATACAGCGCAGTATACCTCAGGAACCCATCCCTCGAAACAATCCTCCGCCCCATGTACTTACGCCTGCCCAGTCAGTCCACCCCCCACAATCACTTTACTCAATTCGGACCATCCCCAAACCCCCCTTACTCATTTTCCAAATTTGACTTATTCCCAGATCACCAGGAAACCTTTCTCCCTTCCCTTGCACTTTATCCCCCCTGGCTACCCTACCAGTATGACTCTGGTTTAAGAGTAAGCAGGCAGAATGATCCACAGTTAGCACATCCATGCAAAATTTCTAAAACTTCAAATAGTAAGACGAATTCCTCCGCAGTTCCATCCCAACTTAATAGTGTTCCCATAATTTGTTCGCTGTCCTCCTTTTCTCTCAAGCCCGGTCCAGTCCCGCCTTTTAATAATGCCTCAAAACCACACCCTTACCCACAACACCCTTCTCACAAACTTCAATCCCAAATAACTCCATCCCGAATTGAAAAAAAGTCCCAATACCCAAATCGGTTTAAATTTCCAACTTTCTTACTTACCAATGCTGAGAGCCTGAATTTTGACAAAATTACCGAACTCGAGGGTATCTCTGAAATTCATAAAATTAATATTATTGCTGTGACAGAGGTTCAGTCCCAGAACCCAGATTTCCTAAAAATTAGCAATTATACTCAATTTATAAAACTTCGCCCTCCCGACCACCCTCTCGGGGAAAAAGGGGGTGGTATATTATTTTTTGTCCGAGATAACCTCCAACCTAAACTCATCCCCACCCCCAACTTATCAGATTATGATGAAATTCTATGGCTGAGCCTTCGACCGAAAGTACTTCCCTGCCCGTTCAATTAAATTGTAACCGCCGTCTTTTATCATTCCCTTAACCAATGTATTGGCAAGAAACGCAAATTTATCCAACAATTTCTTGTAAGTGCTGACTTTTTGTTATCAAAGTATCCGAACTCTGATTTTTGCTTACTTGGTGATGCGAATGACCTGAGGATAGACTCTATCTACACCTCTCTTAATATTAAACAACTGGTTAAAGTATCTACAACAAAAGGTAACACCTCTCTGGATGTTATTTGTTCAAATATGAGTAAGTTTTATAACTCCCCGCAAGCACTGCCACCACTAGGAGGCAGTTACCACTATTGTCTTCTTTTTTTCCCTCCTCAGCCATTGAACATTCCTTTTCTACCTCCATTGGGGTTTGCCGTCCCCTCAGTGACGCAGGACTTTTTTCTTTTGGATCATGGTTGACCAGTGAAAGTTGGCCAGACCTTTATAATTCTAATAACCTTGACGACAAAATTTTGATTTTTCACAAAAAACTAATTGATTCCTATTCATTATGTTTCCCAGAAAAAAAAAAATCAGAAAGTGCTCCAGTGATAAACCTCATATAAATAATCACATAAATATATTGATCCGCAAAAAAATAAGCTTATTTAAGAGGGGTAATTTAGCTGAAGCAAATAAGTTAAGAAAGGAATTAAAAAGTCAAATTAGAAAAGCTGCCCGAGCCTATTATAAAAATAAAATTAAATACTTGTGCCGTGATAAACCAAAGAACTGGTACTCTGAAATTAAAAAACTTACCGGTAAGAGTCAAGAATAACTAAATTTTAATATAAATGAACCTCCAAAGACCACAACTAAAAGCCTAAATAAGTTTCTGGATTATATTGTCCAAAGTCTCCCGCAACTATTTCATAAATTTCCAGATATTCCTGTTTCTTTTTCACTCCCACATATTTCTACACTTGATCTTGTAAAAAAAATTTAAAAAATAAAACGATCAAGCATTTGCCCTATAGATATTCCCGTTCCTCTGATTAAAGCTTTCAGTGATTACCTCTCAAAACCCCTATCCACCCTGTTCAATGAAATTACCGAATCTGGACAGTTCCCTCAATATTGGAAACAAGGCTTTATTACCTCAATCAAAAAGAAAAATGGGAAGCCTGGTTTTGATGGTATTCGTCCTATTACCCTCACCTCGGTTTTTTCCAAATTTTATGAAAGTTTTCTTGAAGGCTGGCTTAAGATGAAAGTCCTCCCCCTCATCGATCTTAGACAGTTTGGTAATCTCAAATCCATGTCAACCTCTCAGTACCTGATCCATCTTGTTGATAGCATGGGTAAACTACTTGAAAAACCTAACACTTGGCTTAATCTAATTTCTATTGATCTTCAAAAAGCTTTTGATTTGATTAACCACAATTTACTCATAGATAAACTTATAAATGAATTCCACATCGAAACTTTCCTTGTTAAGCTTGTTGCCTCTTTTCTTTCTAATAAATCTCAAGCAGTTAAATATTTAAATTGTTTCTCAGATTATCTCGCCATATTTAATGGCATTCCTCAGGGGACTATTCTAGGCCCTCTCCTTTTTTCACTTATGATTAATAACCTTTCAACCCTTTACGAGAATAGATGGAAATTTGTCGATGAGTTGACAGTTTTAGAGATATGTCATAAAAACATTTTTAGCAACCCGATGGGGATACTCCAAGATATTGTCTGTGAGGCCTCGTCCCTTGAAATGACTGTTAACCCTTCTAAATCCGCAATAGTTTCAGTAAGTGCCCTTAAATCCCCTCCACTTTTTCTTGATCCTATACCTCCTGAAACTTCTGTCACATCTCTTAAACTCCTTGGTGTTACAATTTCTTCAAATTTGAAATGGGATGCCCATATAAATAATATCCTACGACAAGCAAACTCCTCGCTTTCCCTCCTTGAACTTTTAAATAAATTCAGTTGCCCCCATTCACATTTACTACAAGTATACATTTCTTTTGTGCGTCCCATATTAGAGTAGGCTTGTCCTGTGTGGCACCCTGGCCTCTCTAATGAAGCAACACAAAAAATTGAAAATGTCCAAAAGAGAGCTCTAAGAATTATTTTTAAAGAGGGCAAGATACCGTATTTGTATTTGTTAAATATTTCAAACCTTGAGACCATCGAGAGACGAAAAAATAATTTGTGCCTCCGTTTTGCAAAAAATGTCATAACAAACCCTCGGACGGCAAGTATTTTCCCCAAACGTCACTCCCAATCCAGATTACAGCCACCTCGAGCCGTTTCTGATCCCATCCCGGTTTTGTGCCCCATTCACTGCGTTACTTCGAGATAAGAAAGAAATTTTGTCCCCTTTATTACCGGAAAAATTAATAAAATGTCACAATAGCTTCTTTTTTTTCTTTTTTTTTTTGTCTCCCCCCCTTCTTGACCAGTTTTTATTTTTTAACTCTTTTATTAACTTACTGTAGTTGCATTATTGACACTTTCTTAGTGTCTCTTTTAATTCATATGCATTTATGTCTCGCTCTTTTTTTTCTGTGTATATGCGTTTATTCCCCCCCCCCTCCCTTTTTTTATGTCCGTTATAATTCTTTTTCCGATTCGTATTTGTGTAAGTTTAGTTTGATCAGTTTTTATTTTTTAACTTTTTAATTGACTTTTTACAGTTTTAATTATTGACTGTTAAATAATTGTTAATTATGATTTTTCTATTTCGTCGTTGTTGTTTCATTTTTGCCAGTTTTAGTGCAATCATTTATATTGTCGACTCCGAAGTCCGAATTCGGCCCTTTGTGGGCTTGTGATAGTGATCTTTTTGAAATAAATATCTTATCTTATCTAAATTCTGTATTCTGGAGTAGAGTGTCATCTGCTTTCTTAAAAGATGGCATACACTAATCTTCAGCCCAATGCCAGATTAAAATGAAAAACGTGAAAAGGCAATACAGGGAATAAAAAGTTAAGACAGGAAAGAGTTGAGCAGGAAAAATAGTTTGGGAATATTTTGAAATCATGAAAGGGTTGATGGCCCTAAACCCAGAAGGCATTGATGCAGTGACTACTTCGAGTAGGGGAGGGGTGAGAATCCCTCCTAACTCTGCATCACAATCGAAATCAAGCTGAGAGCTATAAGCAGATGTGGATCCAGAGCAAAGATCCAGAACCTAAGAGGGCCAAAAACTGCCAAGAAAAGATGGTTTTCAACAGCTCATAAATGATAAGAATTTAGGCATCAGAAACGGTTACTATTTGAACAAGAAGTTCATCAACAAATGATTATATCTTTTAAGGACACCGGATACTTTCCCTCTAAACAATCAAAATTTAGTTTAGGAAAATTTTCTCCAACATTACGCGCAAGTCTGTCAAGATTTTTCATTGTTGAATCATCTTTCAATGTTGTATAAGCTGCTGCGAAAAATGCATATTTAAAACATTGCAAACCCGTGTAAAATTTGAAACCCTGAACCCCCCTGTAGCCGACACATCTGGGTGGCATTTTATTCGTCGACTACTTCTCCCCACCCTCCTTAAAATAAAGTGTTTTTTAATCTATTGAGATTTCTTTGAAGATACAGCCTTAATGAAGGCTACTTGCAAGGCGCATGTCTTCAAAGACAGAGCAAGCTTCTCTATACTGCATCCTGTGATAATTTTGCCATCAACCGGTAGTAGAACTGCTCCGACTTTATTTTTACTGTATGGACAATAAGAATTGACCCGGGTGTCATGACCAGATTCTATCAATTTCTTGCTTGCTTCACTGGCTGTTACAAGATTATTAGGTGCCAAAGGCATTGGCTTATTGAAGCCCCGCGTAAGCAATTTCATCTGTCATCTTTAATATTGCCATAATTTGGAGAAACGGTTGTTCATTTAAATGAATACCATCACAGTTCTTGCTGAATGTCTCGTCCTATTCGATATTTGATTTTCTTGAAACTGCTTTCATTATCTCCCGATCCACTCCACACTCGGTATACGAACTCAGAACTTTACATCTCATATCTCTACATGGTGACTGCTGAATTAATGCTCTGAAGCTCAAAAATTAAGAAGGGAAGTTTCATAGCTTAATATATCCCCATTCTTTTGAATTGTCAGATTTGAAATTGTCTTTCTGGCTTCATTTTTGAATAGGGGTGTCAGTATATTGGGCCTCTTTGGACCAAGAGATTGTTTGCGGGTTACCCCTTGTCAAGTTCGTCAAGGGCCTGCGAATTGTGTATAATTTCTAATTAATTTGTAAAATTAACCGGTCAGTTATAGAATTCCTCTCAACTGCTTGATTGTTTGGGGGAGGGGGGGTTATGATCTGTTACACATTTCATTTTATCTGGATCAGGGGAAGTGTCCAATAAGAGAGTCATGCATAATCCTGCCATTTACCCGTACCCCAGCCATTTAAACATTTGCCTCTTAATTACTTGGACAATCTGTCTTGGCTTTTCTCTGTCTACAATTAGCCATATCTTGATTCAACCAATACAACCTACTGCAAAATACTTGATAACTTCAATTCAAAATCAAGGTCGACCTCGTTGGACACATTACTGTCATGATTGGTCCTTTTGTCATTTAAATTGTTGGGGTTTGAGTCCTAAAACGTATTTGGGTGAACAATTTGCTTGTCTGACAGACTGATTTATTATTCATAGTTGTACATTGGTACATCATATAAATAAACAATTTGAAGGGAATACAATGGCTTCATGATTTCTTGTTACCTACTAAGGGGAAATCAAGGTTTGATAAGGTAAATTTTGATTTTAGGATATGGTTTCTTGCTATCCTTCGTCGCCATTCTTGCAATGGGCTATCCTTTTTAACTAATGTTTTGCTAATGCCAAAGTTTAATTGTACATCTGTACGGAGACGTTTTTCACAATGCCTTTTTCATAAACTATTATATCTGACTCTGAATATATTTTTCTTCCAAAGTGTATATACTTCCTGAACAAGTTCTGCATAATATTTTTTATATCTTCGTATGTGTTGGCATCCACCACAAAAATTTCTGTATTCATTTTGTTAGTTATTTGATTAATGCTTTGAAACAGTTGGTAGTGTCTTGAGAACTTTCTACAAAAAACTTAGTTATTGTTAAGCAAAATTTCGAAAAGGTTCTGTTCCAGTAAGTTATTGCCTTGATCTACTAAGATCAATAGAAATTTTAGTGGCCCAAATGTTGTTTCCATGTTTTTATTCATGGACTAGTTCAATAACTTTACAATTTCTGCCGTTATTATTGGGTATTTAGTTTTTGGGATATTTTGCACCTATTTTTCCTTTGAGGTGAAAACTTTTTTCTGTTATAGTCGAAATAATATTCTTCAATGATTCATCTTTAAGGAGGGTCGTAGGTGGTTGTAGGATGTTGTCAATCTCGACGTTTAAGTTTAAGGTCAATAGACTTTTTAAAACTGTAATCTTAAATAAAGGAAGTACTATTGCACAGCTCGGTTAAGTTATTACTTTTGACTTCATCGTGCTTTATATATCATGTAGTATATTTTACTTCCTATACCTATTTATAAATTAGCAAAGGGAAAATAAATATTATGTCTTGACTAGTTTTTTAATGTTTTTGATAAATCAACTAGTATTGTTAAATACTAGTTGATTTAACAAATACATTAAAATTATGGCAACATTAAAGATGACAGATGCAATTGCTTACGCAGGCATCAATAAGGCAATGGCTTTGGCACCTAATAATCCTGTAACAGCCAGTGAAGTAAGCAAGAAATTAATGGAATCTGCTGACAACACTCGGGTCAATTCATATTGTCCATACAGCAAAAATAAAGTCGGAGCAGTTCTACTAGCGGTTGATGGCAAAATTATCACAGGATGCAGTATAGAGAATCATGCTCTGTCTTTGAAGACATGCACTTTGCAAGTAGCCTTCATTAAGGCTGTATTTTCAAAGAAATTAGAATTCTCTGAAGCCCTAATATGTGATGAGACGGAAGGTTTCTTCAACACTTGTGGTTCTTGCAGGAAGTTTGTACTTGAGTTTTGCGAGGACATCTCAATATTTATTGGGATATTCGTAACGGATATGTCCCAAAAGAAAAAGGGTATTAGGGAGATACGGGACATGTTGAGGGGTACAATGAACTAAGCCAAAGACACGATATGCTTTCAGTTTATAAAACCAACACAGTCTCTGCTATATTCTACAAAAGGCTGAAGGCATTAAGTTGAAGCTTACAGAGCATCTTGAGAGGGGTGTCGAAAAGTAAGGCAACCAGCCCCACTGCCATATCCTTTTTAGCTGTCATTTCTCAAGGACATCCGACTAAATTTTAAACATCAATCTGATTTAAAAATCTCTTAAAGTCAAATATATATGCCTCCATGGGGTTTACGTAACCTCCTATTGCTCCTGGGATAAAGGGCTGCAGGTTATGGAAGTTGATCATTCTAGTATATAAGATCTAAATTAGACATTGGGGCATATTTGATCTTTCACCTCCAAAAACTATGTTAGATCCTATTGTGGTGACAAAATTGGCAATACCAACAAAGATTGAAGATAAAGTAGCACTAATTGAGCTCTGAGACTTTTCAAATATTGATTCGGTGTAGAATATGACAGCATTTACACCAACTTAAATAAGAAGTTTTAACCGTGCCCCTAAGAGCTTTGTAATTACCTTTCAGGAATGAACCTTTCAGGAATTAAGTAAAAAAAACAAGTTTTTTTCTACTGAAAACAAGGATTTGAGGGCAACAAGGTCCCTCCCACACCATTATTTCCCAAAAGACATCCAAAAAACAAACTTTCCGATAGCCACTTTTTTCAAAATAGTCCGAAGATATAATAATTATAACGCAGATATGAATTAATACGAAACGAAAGAAGATCTCCATGTTATTGCACGGGATTTATAAGATCTACTATTTTTATGATTCTTATTACGCAAATTAAGACGTGGATTAAGCAGAACCCACTTTGCATTGCACTTTTTAAAACTGTAATCTTAAATATAGAAAGTACTATTGCACAGCTCTGTTAAGTTATTCCTTTTGACTTCATCGTGCTTTATATATCATGTAGTATATCTTACTTCCTATATCTAAGTTATCTTACTTCCTATTTTTATTTATAAATTAGCAAAGGGAAAATAAATATTATGTTGTTTTGACTAGTTTTTTAATGTTTTTGTTAACTCAACTAGTTTTAATGTTAAACTAGTTTTTTGCAATGTATTTTTATTTTAATTATATTTAAAAAATTTTAACTACTCGTGAACAGGTTGTTATTTTCTGTCAGTCATTTGCTCTTAGGTATAAAATCCCACAGCTCAGAAAAAGATATCCAAGCAGTTATTTTCGAAGCATATGAAACAATTGAGAGCCTTTATGAGAAACTTTCAGGAATTAAGTAAAAAAACAAGTTTTTTCTACTGAAAACAAGGATTTGAGGGCATCAATCTCCCTCCCTCACCATTGCTTTCAAATAGACATCCAAGAAACAAGCTTTGCGATAGCCACTTTTTCAAAATAGTCCAAAGATATAATAATTATAACTCTTGGGTCGCCCTAGGCATGGCCTGCGATTTATAAAATTTACATAGGGTTAACATATAACATTTTTATTGGAAAAAAGGAACAGGATAGATTGATGGCATTAACCTATGCTTGTAGGGAAATTTTAAAAAATTAAAAGCTTCAAAAGATTAAAAATAAAGATGGTTGAAAACAGTTTCATACAATAAGGAAATGTCAGCATTTTGAACGCCTAATAAGCCTCCATATTTAGTTTCAGGTTTTGATAAAGACTGATCATGGTTCACAAAAAAAGCTTAAGGCATTAAGGTGAATCTTTAATTAATTCTAAATGAATGATGAACAAAATCAAAAATAAAGATTGTATGCTGGATTTTAAGTAGGAAGGACTTTCCATGGAGGAATTTTGGTTGGGGATTTCTCATGGAGAAGGAGGTGGAATTCCTAGGATTATTTGAAAAACGATCAGAAATTAAATAAAAAAACATGTTTTTTCTACTGAAAAAAATGATAAATCCTTAAGGAAACTTTTAATAAGGTAAATCCTTAAGAAAACTTGAAAAGAATGATGAATAAAATGAAAAATACAATTTGTATGATGGTCTTCAAAAGAGCGCATCAGCCGTTCTGAGAAACGGTATTGAGTTGAGATCATGTTGAAAGGAATATCTAATGGAATGTTGAAGAGTGATCGGCGGACCACCAGCTCCCTTGCTTTTTAAGATGCCTCTCTCCTCTACACCAATAGAAATACCAAAAAGGCCAATTTCTTCAAAATAGTCTAAACACATTATAACTATGCTTCCGGGGCTGACAAGTTAGACAGAGTTCCAAGGGCAAGGGGTACAAATTATATTATTGGCTAATTGTTTACATACAAGATTTGTCATTGGGAATAGCGGTATTATTTCGTGATGGATATGTCCCAAAGTATTAAGGTGATTCAGGAATTGTTGAGGGGTAGGTTGAACTTAGCCGAAGACACGATATGCTTCCAATTTATCCAAATAAAGAGTTTCTGCTATATTCTAGGAAAGGCTGAAGGCATTAAGTTGAAACTTGCAGTGCATCTTAAGAGGGGTGTCAAAAAGTAGTCATGAGGCAACCAGCCCCATTGCCATATCTTTTTAGCTGTCATTTCTCAAAGACATCCAACTAAATTTTAAACATGAATTTAATTTAAAATATTCTTAAATTCAAATATATATGCCTCCATGGGCATTAAGTAACCTATTGCTCCCGGGGGAAAAGGGCTGCAAGTTATGCAAGATGATCATTCTAATATATAAGATCTAAATTGGAAACGGGGGCATATTTGATCTTTCACCTCCAAAAACACTTTGGGCAGTGAGCTTAAAAATTAAGGAAATCAGGAAATCAAAAGGGTGTGATCGGCGGTAACAACCTGCAATCCCACACTCTTTTAAGACGCACCCCTCAACTTTATAAAAATTTTAAAAGCTATATTGCTCAAAATAGTCAACAAGTCTAAGCAAATACGCAAACAAGGATTCCGCGGGTCCCATAGCAGCCCTACAAGGAGTGTTAATAATTCAATTTTACCATTCTTTTCACGCAGAATTTATCATTGAGGAAAGGGAGAGTGCTTAAACCTTGTGTTTCCCAAAAGACTAAGACAATTGCAGTTAATTTTCGGGAAATGCTAAACTACACCAAAAGGGTATTAAATAGAGGAATCAACATAATAGGAAAGTTCAGGAGCATTAACTTGAAAGTATCAGAGTTTCTACTGCTACTGCAGCTAAAATTTAAATTAGTTTCTGTTGCAGCTACAAATGCTTTTGACTACAACCGCACAATTTGCAATAGAGAGTAGGAAGCAGTGCTAGAAGCAGATGTGGATCCAGAGCTTAAGATCCAGAGCCTAAGAGGGCCAAAAAACTGCCAAAACAGATGGTTTTCAACAACTCACAAATGATAAGAATTTAGGCATTAGAAACGGTTAAAATTTGAACAAGAAGTTCATCAACAAATGTTTATTTCTTTTAAGGACACCGGATACTTTCCCTCTAAACAATCAAAATTTACTTTAGGGAAATATTCTCCAACATTACGTGCAAGTCTGTCGAGATTTTTCATTGTTGAATCATCTTTCAATGTTTTATGAGCTGCTGCAAAAAATGCATATTTAAAACATTGCAAACCCGTGTCAAATCTGAAACCCTGTACCACCCCCCCCCCCTGTAGCCGACAAATCCGTGTGGCATTTTATTCGTCAGTAACCTCTCCCTGCTCCCCTTAAAATAAAGTGTTTTTTTTTTATTTATTGAGATTCGGATCCATATACTCAATGTATAAATTGTGGACCCACTTCCCTTCTCGTTAAATGTGTCCAAAGTTGATACTAATTTATTGACCCAATTGAAAAAATTACCCTCAAATTCATTTAGGCCAGGGTACAAAGTTTGGTTGCCGGTTGAAAAATGAAAATAAAAAATGTCTCCTGACGTCCCTTTTTGTAAATATAGTTTTTGATTGAGTGATGCCTTAATCCCCCCTGACCGCCCCAATGCTGAATCTGAATCTCAACAGGTGCTCGAATTCGGTCAATGTAGGTATGGAGAACATTGACAGTGTCTGTTAACATGATACCCCCATCAACCAAGTTTTCCTCAGGAAGATTAAAAACTACCCTGTGTGTTTGTAAGTGTCCTAGAGCAGATTTAAACAAATTAAATTCACGCAGTGGCGAGGACGCGACAATATTTTCATGTCCTGCACCAACTTGCATAGGACCTAATTCATTAATAATAAATTCATCGTCACAAATGTCCCTGGAAATATCAGATGCAACAATTTCTATAAGGCTGTTCATCTCTTCTGTTGTAAACTGGAAATCTTTGGGAATACTAAACGATGTACCTTCATTGTTCCAGCGAGAATGGACAATTATCCATGATATGCTTAAGTCCTGCGCCAGGGAAGGCAGTTGTTTTTGTAGCTTTCCCCTGAAACTAAAATGGATGGATTGAGTTTTTTTTTCTTTGAACAAAAGTTTTATCACAATTATAACACACTCCTTACTTTATTTTCTTTTCTGAATTGGATTTGTATTCATATTACTTTTTTTTCATAATTAGATTTTTATTCATATTATTTATCAAACCAATGCATAATAAATTAAAGATTTTGCTTATAGCATCATTTATGAAAAAGGTGCATGATAAATTACGAATTTTGTTAATAGCATACACATACACGCACTAAACACACACACACGCATACAAGAGGGGGAAGATAATTTTAATTTTTCTTACGTTTCCAACAAAAGAGCTGGTCAATGTTTTATATGATGGGTCCATGGTTATCACGCGGGAAGCACGGAATTCTCGAGCATTTTGAATACTGTCTACCATAGCCAATATCATATAATATTGACATATCCAAATGATAAGGAGACTGTATGCCACCTTCCTCTAAAATAACTTCAAAATTGAACTCTTCATTATTGCTCTTTTTTCTGATGAATGTACATTGTCCTAAAATATGGACCCAATTATATTGATTGTGATAATGCATGTATTAATTTCTTGAACTTTCACAGAAACATGAGGGAGGTTGTACTTGCCGGGTGTAATAGGTACTCACTACTGATATTCTTCACAATTGTAGAAAGTATGATCGTATAAATTTCGTAGGGAACTCTTTGGATTGGTAATCGGAATTTCTAGTGTTTTTTAAAGATTCAAAGTAATTGGAGGTTGAAAACCCCTCCCCCTCCCCCAAACCAATTTTTTTTCCCGATAACGCAGCTTATAGAAATTTTTTAATGGTCATTTGGTGTCATACAAACTTCGAAAAAAGATTCATTTGACTGGAAACTGAAAGGGCTCTTAAGTTGCCAAAAGCGATTGGAGAGTAAAAAACTCCTCCCCACGTCCATCAATTCCCAAAACATCTCTAATCAAAATTTTGAGATAACCTTTTTTTCAGTTCAGTTAGAAGGCGTAATTGTGTGTCTTTTGACAACCCCCTCCCCCCATACTTTGGAAGCTTTTTTCTCAATATGTTGGGGGGGGTGCATCACTCATGTCGGTAATAATTTCTTTTCGTTTTTTTCTAATCTACATAAAGGTTGCACGGAGAACAATCTCATCTGCCAAATACAACTTATACAAATTTTTAAATGGTCATTTGTTCTTATAGAAACTTCGAAAAAAGATTAATTTGACTGGAAATTGAAAGGGCTTTTAAGTTGCCAAAAGCAATTGGAGGGTAAAAAAAACCCTCCCCACGTCCATCAATTCCCAAAAAATATCTAATCAAAATTTTGAGATAGACCTTTTTTCAGTTCAGTTAGAAGGTTAGGAAATTTTGTGTCTTTTGACAACCCCCATACTTTGGAAGTTGTTTTCTCCATATGTTGGGGGGGGGGGAGTGCATCGCTCATATGCGCAATAATTTTTGTTCGTTTTTTAATCTAAATAAAGTTGGCACGGATAACAATCTCATCTGCCAAATGTATTTGTTTTGGATTGTCAACCCTACTGTCTCCCATTTAAGAAAAATCCCCTGATCGCCCTACATAAAGAACAAATTTGAGTGTACGTATGAATATACGCATCTGCATAAAAATGTATCAACGTTTTACGACAAGGTATTAAGATCTTTGTATATATCTTGTATTATTGACAGAATCCAAAGAGAAAGCGGGAAAAAAATATGCGAAGTGTATACCAAAAATTCCATGGGTATTACAATTGTATCGTATTTACTTGTGTAAACGATCTTTGAAAAAGGCATATCAAAAACTTTGTGTTAGCGCATCAAGTATTAATTTGAAGGGTCATAAGCACAAGAAGTCTGGGATCCACCCGAAGGAATGTGCTCTATTTCAGTTTGTGAGTGGTCGGTGAAATGACCGAGATGTTTCTGTACCAAAGGACAGAGCATGACCTGCTGATCCCGGGAAGGCCCGCTATACCAGTGTCAGACGCTAGCATCAGCAGATATAGCAGTTTAAAGTTGCTTTTTCGCTTCTTTTTTTCTCGGCTAGCAACGCCATCTTGAGAGTACAAGATACATGCTCTAAGTAGGCAAGGCTATTGTCGAGGGAAAGTATCTGGATAGAATGATCCCACAAAAGCCAACAAGCTAATTTCATTATCTCATACATCCAGCATATATCAGTATTTGCCAACGTGTTTCAGGCTTCATCAGTAATTTATCAAGTGTAGTGTATCTAGCAAGCATAGCCTAGTATTAGTAGGCTATAGCATAGTAGTAGGCTATAGCTATAGCATATAATAGCATAGTAGCCTAGTATTTCAGGGGTTGACAACCTTTTGCATCAGCTTCCTGTTCAGTTCCGAGCACATTTTATAGAATTAGCAGTATGATTATTCCCTATCTCACCCATTATAAAGTTAGTGACTTACAAATAAAGTAGACATACTACTTGATCCCCTTTTTATGCTCTTAACCAGTATAATAATCATTTTTGTCAAAATGAATTTCCTCCCCCCCCCCTAGGATATGTATACCAATTCAGGGTATATATTTGCACATTAGAGGGAGGAAGGTAAGTTTCAAACTTACCTCTCATTTGTATCAGAAATAGACTTTACCCCCACTGCCCTAATGTGCAAATATATACCCTGAATTGGTATTAATAGGGGTGAGGGTAAAATTCATTTCTGATAAAAATGATTGTTATATTTGGAAAGAACATAAAAAAGGCATCATGTAGTATGTTTACTTTATATATAAGTCAATAATATGAACTGCCAAAAATTTACCCAATCAGAATTAGAGGGGTATGGTCTGGGTGACAACTATCATGCTGAGAAAGTATAAATTCAGGAATCTAAAAGTTTCAGTTGTATTGACATGCTTCAGGGTTTAGTTGTAATAGCACTATTTCTTACATTTAGAAACAGGAGGCTAACAAAGGGGGAATAATTGATAAATTTCTTTTAACCTTGTTTCCATCAGGGAAATAGCACTAGCATTTGATAAAATTCTACTTAAGCTACTTTTGGCTATCTTGGAAAGGGGATAGGTTAGGAAAATGAAACTTTCAGGGATGGGTCTACAGGCTAAAGTATGTCCTGGAAAGGTATTCTGAAGTGCCTAACTCCACTCCTCCCTCTAGAGGGTCCTGGCCTTTGATTTTGAGTGAAACCTTGCAAAATGTATCTTCTGCTTGAATGAATTAAAACAACAAAATTTGCAGCTTCACAACTTTGCTCAATCCCAAGTATTAAGGTTTTAAAGATATGCAAATACATCTCATATATTAAATAAAACATTAATATGCCTCAAAATTCTACTCAAATAACAGAAACTGTATTTTCAGAACTAAAGCCAGAGAATAAGAAACCAGTAACTGGAAATTAAGGTAAAGAGTTGTTTTGTCAAATTTCAATAGGTTCTACCTGTTATGTAGGCAAATTTCAGGACCCTTTAGTGGGAGAAAGAGTGGAGGTAGGTACTTCAAAATACCATCCCAGGATAAACCTTAGCCTGTAGATCCATCTGTCATTTTGGTAAAATTCTACTTCAGCTACTTTTGGCTATCTTGGATAGGGGTTAGGATAGGAAAATGAAACTTTCAGGGATGGGTCTACAGGCTCAAATGTGTTCTGGGAAGATATTATGAAGTACCTACCTCCACTCTTCCCTCTAGAGGGCCCTGACCTTTGATGACTTTTAAATATCTGTGTGTTATGAAAGTGAAACGTAAGTCTATCGGATCAACCTATTTTGCCCCCCCCCCTAAGAAATTCTGGATCCACCCCTGAAACCATCACACCTATTCCACCAGTTATTAGAAGAAAAATATTCCTTATTTTCACAAATTTCACCAACCCCCCTTTTTTTTA
The DNA here is from genome assembly GCF_049724085.1 of Artemia sp. Qi Xiang Cuo. NCBI lineage: Eukaryota > Metazoa > Arthropoda > Branchiopoda > Anostraca > Artemiidae > Artemia > Artemia sp. Qi Xiang Cuo. The sequence continues at coordinate 4,981,436 of NC_142812.1, read as the reverse complement.
TAAAATCCTACATAGACCAATCACTTGAGTCCACTGTATGTAAATAATAGATTAAGTAATAATTTGTATATAAATTAAGTCATACCAGTGAGATGGGACACTTGCAAACCACTTTGCTGGCTCACCAAGTTTTTTTCTGCTTTCACAATTATGAATGATACAATTTCGAACCATTTCTCATTGATTGACGCAAACAGACTAACCCGCTAATCCATGAATAAGTAGGAGGAGCTTTTTGTTCGCACCGAGTATGAAGACCAGAAATGACCTGCGGTAAACTTACTGGATAGTTCTATAAACTGTGGTTCCGACTCAGTTTTCAAATGATCTCATGGTTGTGTTCTTTACTGAATGCGTTTTTGGAGCACGTTTGTTTTTGTGCCTAACACAGTTTTCAATGTCTGGCTCTGTGTTCATACCATTTTGGTAAAAGCTGGATTTTGGGAAAAGGACACTGAGGTCTGAGTATTCTCAGAAATTAATTATCTTTTAGTTGTTTTGAAGTGCATTCTGCAGCTCCAATCTTTTTTTGGATTAAACTAACAAGCGACTATCGTAAACTGGATTCCATGCTTGTATTCTGCCATGAAATACTTTCCTGGAGACTTTTGAAAACAGGAAACTGGACCCAGACACAGGAATCGGAGGCAAACCTGGTGGTCCTGAAAACTCGTCGCTACAGGAAGAGGTCTATTCTTGTGAGCAAGTTCATAGAAAAAAATTACCCAAATTTGGGATACTTCATCAGTCCAACAGACCAAAAAGTTCCAACAAACATGAGACTGTCGTATCCGCCAGACCCTTCTCTTTTAATTCTTAACATCAAAAACAGTTTTGACCGAAAGGAGAAAGAAATACTTGAGAAAAACCAAGTGATATCCAAACTAGGCGTACAGTAGTGTTAGCTATTTCTGGCGGTTGATTAATTACCGGTATTTTGAACTTCATTTTTTGTACTTTCATTAGGGAGTTCCAGATATTTCTGGCTATCTCAAAAATTGATAAGTGGCTTCAACTTTTCACTTCTTTTTTTGTCTTTTTTGTCCTATATACATATATACAGGAAAAACCTATAAAACTCATATCAGTCGCATAAAAAGGGCAAAATTACTGGAAGCATGGGCCCCACCACCCACGCCCTCTGATTCCTCAGGCGACGAAAATAAACCACCAAGATGGAGGTTAGGCGAATTAAAACCCTTTAAGTTCAAACAAGGATACTTTGAAAGCGATAGCGAAGAAGAGTATTTTAATGAATTCTTGACAATGACAAATATGGTTACCCCCCCCCCAAAAAAAAAAATAATTCCAACTGTCCAAAAACATAGAAAAAGTGATTCATCTTCTACAGAGTTCAGAAGAAATGGATTATACAATTTCCCCAAAATCTCAAATTTTTCCCAATAGAATTTTAACTCCTCTTCCACCCAAATGATTTCCAAATGATATACTGTCACCAGAAACGCCCTTAGAGCGACCCATATCACTCTATGATGAGCTAAATAAAGGTATTGATACCCCTGGTGACCAAAGATTGGAAGACAGCAGCAAACCACAAGGAAAGACTTTGCGTGAGGCAATGGACATAATAAATTACCCGGTCAAGACAAGGCAAAGGACATCTACGGTGAACCCCAAAACACCTAAGGATACTCAAAAATTGCACTATCATAATATAACCGTATCCAATGCCAAACCAAACAATTGGATATCTTGGAAGGAGACTATGATACAACAGATGCCACATCCCCATGAAGACTTTGCTTTTAAGCAATAGCGTAGCCCCACAAAAACGTTCGATTCATCTCCAAGTTCACAAGAGTCGTTTAACTTGCTAGAAGTAGGAGTCCAGTATATGGAGTTTATTGATAAGCCTACGAAATCAAGAGGTGAGGAAATTTTTGAAGGAGAGGCCGATTCCACACTTAAATCCCAAGAGTCTCCCTTACAAATCATGACCCTAAATCGTCGAGTTCTTCAGAGTCTAAAAGCGAGTCGGACCAGGAGAAGTTTTAGGGATGCAGAAAAATTAAAACCAACTTCCGTGGCATCGCACGGAAAAGAGGCAAGACTAAAAGGTCAAAAGTTCATGAAGAAACAATATAAAAAAATTGACATAATATCTTTAGCCAAACCAAAAAACGATAAGCCCCAAAAAACAAAGGAGATTACAACCAAATCAGGTAGAGTAAATAATAAACCTAAAAAATTAAATGTATAAAAAAACTTAGTGTATTAATTTAATGTTATTTCAATTTGTAATACCCTACCATTATATTTCACAACACTTTCAGGAACAAAGAAGTATTGAATAACTCATTGAATAACTTTCATTGTATAACTCGATTGGTTATTCAAACAAATGAAATTGTGAGTAAAGTTTTTAATTAAATAAATAACCCATTTATAAAAGTAAAGTGATACATTACCAAACTAACAACGATTAACTCGCCTCTTTCAGTGTATCTGTAAAAGTTTTACCAATTATTATGCAAAAAAAAATGATCAAGAGCAAATAGTGGCCCAGATTTAACAAATCTTAACTTTCTAGAACAAAAATCCTTAGACGCTCTTTCAGCTCAAATGCATTAAATTCCTATGTTGAAGGACCGCAAAAACAAAGTATTTGTAATATATTAGAAACAAAAAAAGCTGAGAACTCCTTTAAAAACGCAACACAAATAGCTTGCAATAGTTTGTCCATAAGCTGCTGAGAAGTTTAGTTATTTTTGCTATCAAATGTTGTTAAGCTGACCCCAATGAAAAAATAAAAAAAGACGAGTCGGAAGAAAGTGAAACCCTATTAGAAGTAGCGATTAAAATACAAAACAGAGAAGTGGTAGAAGGGTTGAACCAAAATGGTACCAACAAGGACTTAAATATTAACAAATTGGAATACCCACTAACGGAAAGTGTCAAAAACTTTGATTACGTCTCACTTAAGTGTTTGTAAATAATTTAACAAACCCACTAATTGACATTACAGTAATATTAGAATTAATATAGTGCCTTCTTTACTCAAGATTCAACGAACATCCAATAATTAATTCAAAAAAAATATGGAAAGATTAAGTATAATCACTTTTAGAGTTATATTAAAAAATATTCCAAAAGAAAAATATTCTAAAATTGCCCATTTTGAAATGCAAAATATATGGTATATGATTGACGAGGCAAATCATTTGTAAGTTTGGCCCCTAAAATTTTTTAAACCCCTCACAGATTTTGGCTGCAATTTATTAAAAATTTATTATTTTAATAATCAATCAGAGTGTAACATCATAGATACTTTTTGTACAAAACTCAAAACACATTACAATGTGATTCTAGAGCCAGGGACCAAAAGTGTTACCTATTACATTGATTATAGATAGATAGATAGATAATTTAATACGAAATATCACAAAACGGATAAATAGTCGCATTTACAAAAAAATTATGAAAACTATTTGTTGTAATTTTCAGTGAAGTACTGTCAAAATGAATTTTTGTAGCGTTTCGTGGCACTTGGATTGCTTGGTTGTAGTTGGTTTGTGTGGCGGGTCTTTGGTCGGTTATCTTGTCTGATATCAGGTGGGAGAAGGTCGCGGTGTTTGGGGAAGTCAAGATGGACTGGCCAAAGCTCATGAGGAGCTCGTGTCTTCTTTGTTCAAGTGTTGTGAGTTCTAGCTTCGCCAGACATTCCTCATAGGGCAATTGGCTGTCTCCTAGAATGATGCGCAAGGCTCTCTTTTGAATTGTTTCGAGCTTATTGCTCTGCTCTTTTGTGAGACCAGGATGCCAGACAGGGCAGGCATATTCTAGGATTGGTCGCATGTGGCTCCTATAGTAGGTGACCAGGGCATTTTTCCTGAGTTGAAAGCGACGTAGCTTTGTCAGTGACCTAAGCAGAGGCATAGCCTGGGACAGCAAGTGATTTAAGTGGTCATCCCAAGTCAGTTTATCATTGAAGATAACACCCAGGATCTTCATTTTGTGAACTGCCGGTATGCCGACGTCAGGCAAGGCCGGTACGCTGTGCTTTAAGAAGGAAATTCTCATTATTGCCGACTTGGTCCTGTTGATGCTGAGTTTTCTTTCTAGGTAGTCCCGTTCGAGCTTCACGACCATTTCTTCTAGGTTAAGGATTTCACACAGTCTTTGTAGCAGCATCATTGTTAGGTCGTCTGCGAACTTCGCTCTGTCTCTGTGCCATTTAGCTATCGTGTTGCAAAGCAACAGGAAAAGGGTCGGACCTATTTTTGTTCCTTGAGGAATTCCACATGTAAGGTCTGTAGAGTCTGACAGTTCGCCTTTGTACCTTGTTTTTTGCTTCCGTTTTGAAAGGAAGCTTTCTACTATCTTTCTCAGGAATTCGTGAAAATTGGTCATGGACTGTAGAATCTCCTCGTGGCTAGACGTATCGAACGCTTTCCTGACGTCCCCTTGAAGGAGGTCGACAAATGCCCCGTCAACTTCTAGGTGACTTAGGATAGTCTCGACGATCTGGATAAGGTAGTGACTTGTACTGCACCCTCTTTGGAAGCCATACTGCCGGGAGTCAATTACTTCGCTGAGTTCCTCCAGAAGCCATCTGTTTATGAAAGTTTCGAATACTTTCGAGAGTAGCGGAGTGAGTGAGATCGGTCGGAGGTCTCCAAGTTCTTTGGGGTTTGTGACTTTGGGAACAGGGATTACGACTGCCTCCTTGAGCGGCTCAGGAAACGTCCCTGTTATCAGTGACTGGTTGATGATGGCAGCTATAGGCTCTGATAGGTAAGGAGCGTTTTCATTGAACAAAATTGGCGGTGGATCCGCTGGGTGAGTGGCTTTCCGTGCAGGAATCTTTTCTAGGACCCTGCACACTTCAATAGGCAGAACGACTGGAATCTCAGATATCTTGGCGCTGAATGCACTCGTTTCGGCTGAAGGGTTGGATCTGCAGATTTTGGCAAACCACTCATTGAGATCATTTGCAGTGACCTGTTCACCTTTATCATTTTGTATGTGAAAGGTCGTCGGGCGCTGGGGGCTTATTAAATCTCTAACTGTCTTGTGGAATGAGCGGGAGTCGGAGTTTACTGTTTTAGAGAGCTTTTCCCCATATGCTTTCTCAGCTTTCCTACATTCGTACACCACGGTGTTCCTCATTTTTTTCCAGCGCTCTCTGTTGCCTGAGGCGTGCAGTTTATTACGCTTCCTGATGAGTTTCTTGATCTCTTGTGTGACCCATGGTTTGTCCGTAGAAGAGCGTTTGACACGTTTCTCTGGGAAGCATGAGTGGTAAGCGCTGGTTATCTCGGACTTTAAGAGTTCAACCATCTGGTTAACGTCAGATAATCTGTACAGTTGGGACCAGTTTTTATTTACGCACCATTTAGAGAATTCTTCTTTTCCTGGTGTAGTCAGAGGTCGGCAGACGAATGTTTCCTTGGTAGCCGTTGGCTTGGTTCCTTTGGGCTTCCACAGTACAGAGAAATGTGCGCTCCTTCCGAGGCTGGGGCTCGATTCGGGATCGTGGTAGAATTCTCCCACATCTGTGAAGATGAGGTCGATAGTTGATTTTTCCGTAGTAAGAATTTTTACTACCTGCTTCAGATCAAGAGATTGACTGATCCAGCGCCTGTCCAGATCATTAAAGTCGCCAAGCAATACTATACCGCTATTAGGATACATGCATCGAATATCGTCGATAGACTTTTGGAGGTGGTTGATTAGGGTTTTGCGGTAAGCGGCTCGCGGTGGAAAATAGAGGACTCCGAAAGTTATTGACGAAAACGCTCTTGGCAGTACTTTGGGTTTGATTTTCACCCAGAGCAGCTCATAGGTATCTGTGTGTTCAGCGAATGTCAAAACTTCGTGTTCGATATCTGCATTTATGTAAACACCCACTCCACCGCCATGTGTTATAACGTTGCCATCTTTATCCTTGCGATTTTTTGTGTAAAGGTCATAGCCTGGAATACTAGCAGTCGATGGGGTAGCGGACCAAGTTTCTGTGACACAGCATACCTCAACCCTCTCACATTTCAGTCGAACGCTAAGTTTTGTGATTTTGTTGCAGAGTGACTGGGCGTTAACAAGCATGACTCTTGGGAGGTCAAAAGGGTTGCTTTGCTGAGTTTTAGGAGGTCGAGTTGGTATTCTGGTCTTTTGTTGCTATTGTTGCCCTTGACCTGAGGAGGCTTCCTCATTCCGGTTATGGGCAGAGCTTTCGGCTCTCTTGAGCCTTCTTTTCTCGGCCTGAGACTGGAGCTGGAGTGGGGTGAGATCAGGGCCTATGTAGATTTCGCGGCGGGTGAAGGCGTCATCAGAGGTTCTCAGGTTCCGAGCGTTTTTCAGGATGTTATTTCGTTTCACAAAGGTTGAAGTGTCTTCTCTGAGCTTGACGAGTAGTTTTCTTGGTCTGCCGTTGTCGCTTGGTCGTCCAAAGCGCCTAGTCTCAACTATATCCCCCGTTTCCAGGGTAGCTCCCAAATCGTTGGTTCAGCAAAGGCCCAGAGCTATCTGTGCGTCTGGAGTTTCAGACTCTGGGACCCCTGATATAACTATATTGAATCGCTGTGCTTCTCGCAGCTGTTTTTCTTTTTCTGATCGTAGGAGGGTTTCAACGGTATTGTTTTAGGACGGCGATGGGCTGGGGGTCTGTTGTCGAGAGTCTGTGGTTACCTGTTGTTCTACACGTGAGTACAGTGCTTGATTGCCTGGGACTGGATTTTGATTTCGCTGTTCAGGTATTCTGCAATCCGTTAGGAGTCTGACTTGCAGTTGCAGTTGAGCTACCTTTCGCTTGGAGCAGGACGAACACTCGTATCTGAAGAGGCTTAACTGTGGGTCATGGAGTTTTATCGCCAGGACAATATCGGAGTGGATCCCGCGGCAGGAGGCATGCTCCCACTCATTGCAGAAAAAACAGCAAAAGGATGTACTGGCTTCGGCCTGGGTATGACAATAGTTGCAAGTTTCGCTGTGTGACTCAGTTCCGTTAGGAGTAGCATTTGGAGCAGAGGCCGTAGGAAGGGGTGCATTGAGAGTTCCTCGAACTTGCGTGGGCCTACTTTCCCTGATAATCAGGGGTTCGTCGTTGACTGGAGGCGGGGTTTGGTCCGAAGACGGGGCGTTGCAGTTTTCTCCTCTGGCTTTTGGAGTCCCGAGGGTTTGTTGTTTTTGGCTGTTCGGTGGTCCCACTGCTGCGGTTGTGGGTGTGTTGGTAGCGTCCTTGCATCGATTACAATTCCACTTTCCAAACGATTGTTCTTCTTCTTTGCTGCACGTGCCTGATACACAGTGAAAGTGAAACCATTTCGTGCAGGTACGGCATTGGAGTCCGCCCTGAGCTCGTGTTACGTTCTTTTTGCATCTGGGACAAGGGTCACCAGCCATTTACTGACAGTATCTTTGTCAGATGTACAAGGAATGAATGCTCGGAGCGTACTTCGATCACCGGGAGCAAGGGAAGCGTCGAGACCTGCTCACCTGTTCCCTGCAATTTAAGGCTAATTAGCCGGCAGGTACCAATACGGCGCTTCCGGCAGGTTCTCTCCCATCTTCTGCTTGGTTCCAAGCGATCTAAGCAGTCCACAGGACTTCACTTATTCAGAATAAACATAAACATATACACACGCCGATTTTTACCATTTTTTGCGCCCGAAAAACAGACTCACAAACAAGAATGGCAACGCTGCGCGGCCAAAAATCACGCAATCAGCGCGTGCGCATCCAATAGACACACCGGATTCTTAAAAAATGGCTCTTCTTAACTGGAAAAAAAACTATTCACTTACTTGGAAAATCACAATTATAAAACTGGTTTCAAATTTATCCCAAAAAAATACCAGAATCTTATTCAAAACTTTTTCCAAAAAGAAGAGCATTTTACTTTAAAAATAAAAACCGGTATTGACATTATAATACGCGAAGAAAATTCCCTTAATGACACGTTTAAATTAAGCTTTTCAATAGTCCATGTTATCAATAATCCCCTATCCCTGGCCAGTATATGTCGAAAATTGCTTCGTCATATAATGCACAAAAGAAACATATTAAACAAATTAAGGTGGTTGGATGTTCCAAGGGAATTACTCAAGTATATAATGCATCGAACTAATAGAAAATACTCAAGGGATAGTTTAGCACTTGAAATAGAATCCATATCCTTTGTGAGCACAACACGGCCAGAAATGAGATATGAATGCCAACGTGCAACAGAAGGCCCAGTATTTAATTGGAACTAAACCCTAAGGATAAACTATAAACTCACCTAGGGTTGACCCTATAAACTCAACAACCCTATAAAACTAGAGAGTTGGGCAATGACGCAATCCTTGCCATAAATGGACTGTTGAGCCAACTCAAGAGGAGATCTTAGCTAATATTAATAAAGAAAAAAAGCTAGAAAAAGGTAGTTTCATGGAAAACTATAAAATTCAAGTCAGTATGGAACTTCGGAGAATTGAATTATGTTCAAGCGAAAAGTAACCAAGTGCAATGTGGCGCTGGTGAACAGTTAGTTTAACCTTGACCTAAAGTTGCTTTACTTACCATTTAAATGTAAATATTCAATTTTAGTTGATATGGAGCTTTAGAGTATCGATATGTTGAGCACATAAGTACCCGAGTACGAGGAAGTACTGGCGAACAAGTAGTTTGACCTCGACCTAGGATCACCCTATATGTGACTAATTTGAAGTAAAATAACAATACAATAGCCAATAGAAACTACATTTCATTTCATAAGATTGGCCAAAGTAATTATCGACTGGGAATTTATAACCATTCGGTTCGCCAAAGAAAATATTATTTATTCAGCAGCAATCCTGATAGTAAACAAATCAGGAGAAGAGGTTTTTGCGAAAAAAAGGGACGTTAAATATGACCTAGGAAAATATAGCAAGGATTCATATCGTTATGGGCTACGATTGACTAATAAACCTACTTATCGTGCCTCAAGAGGAAAATTGGGAATAAAATAAAACGGGTGAAAGGGAAAGTACCTTCAATACATTCAACATGCGATAAAAAAAAATTAAAAAGCAATATAAAATCCGGTACTGCTTTGCAAAAGGCACCTGACAGACCGATTTACCCTACTAGACAAATGTAGAAAGCAAAAAAATATGTTTTAAGATTGAGGTCAACAAAGACTGTGTAAAATATCAAGGTCAATATGACCAGTCTAAGAGATAAGATATTACAAACAATATCTATACAATCCTAGAAGAATAAAATATAGTGTAAAAAGCAAAGAAATAATATTTCAAAGAATAAAAACAAAAAATATCAAAATTAAGCTCAGCCCCAGACCATTAATACAACTTCTATAACGCATTTTCACCCAAAAATTTCATTTCTAAAAATGAAGCATGGTCTCATCACTTCCACCCTATTCAATTCCCAAATCTTAAGTTGTTGACCATGTGTTACTATATTAGTTACAGCGTTCTACAAGAACGCTGGATGTAAACTTTAGGAATAAAAGTGATTCAATGAACCACCCAAGACGTTTTTGTTATTGTTTTTTGCACTGTCAATCCAATTTGGCAAGTTCTATGGCTAAGTTATTCACTGATTTTATGGACACGCCATTTTTCTTATTAACCCTTACTTTAGCTACCTATAAGAAAATTTTTTGTACAATATATGTGTATAATAAAAATAAATGTTAAAAGAAATTTAGTTTAAGTTACAGTGTTAAAATACACCCCAAGAATTTTTCATTTAGAAACATTGTAACCATTTTTTCTCTTTCTTTTCTTGTCTCTATATCATCTTAAAATTTATTCCACGGTATATTCTTTAAGAATCCCAAGAAAATTATTGGAATAGCAATTTCTGCATATTTCTGGGGTGTTAGGCAACGTAACTGCTGTTTAAACTGCTAACATTAAGCAACTACAATACAAACAATTTTAAATCACTTTTTAAAAAGACATAATGTATAAACCGCATGGTTTACTTCACATAACTAAACCGAGTAATATACGAAAAAAGGGTTTGAAAAACGCAGTGATTTATGGCGGTATAGAAGGAAAAATCTCATATACTAAGGTATTAAACTAGTCCATGAATAAAAACATGGAAACAACATTTTGGCCACTGAAATTTTTATCGACCTTAGTAGATCAAGGCCATAACTTACTGGAACAGAATAACCTTTTCGAAATTTTACTTAACAATAACTAAGTTTTTCGTAGCAAGTTCTCAAGACACTACCAACTGTTTCAAAGCAATTATCAAATAACAAACAAAATGAATACAGAAATTTTTATGGTGGATGCCAACACATACGAGGATATAAAAAATATCATGCAGAACTTGTTCAGGAAGTATATACACTTTGGAAGAAAAATATATTCAGGGTCAGATATAATAGTTTATGAAAAAAGGCATTGCGGAAAACGTCTCTGTGCAGATGTACAATTAAACTTCGACATTACCAAAACATTAGTTAAAAGGGATAGCCCATTGCAAGAATGGTGACGAAGGATAGTAAGAAAACATATCCTAAAATCAAATTTTACCTTATCCAACCTTGATTTCCCCTTACTAGGTAACAAGAAATCAGGAAGCCATTGTATTCCTTTCAAATTATTCATCCATATGATGTACCAGTGTACAACTATGAATAATAAATCAGTCAGTCATACAAACAAATTGTTCTCCCAAATACGTTTTAGGACTCAAACCCCAACCATTTTGATGACAGAAGGACCAATCATGACAGTAATGTGTCCAACGAGGTCGACCTTGATTTTGAATTAAAGTTATCAAGTATTTTGCAGTAGGTTGCATTGGTTGCATCAAGATATGGCTAATTGTAGACAGAAAAAAGCCAAGACAAATTGTCCAAGTAATTGAGAGGCAAATTTTTAAATGGCTGGGGCACGCGTAAATGTCAGGAGTAAGCATGACTCTCTTATTTGACACATATCCCCTGATCAAGATAAAATAAAATGTGTAAAAGATCTTAACCCCCCGCCCCTTCCAAAAAAAACAAAAAACAATCAAGCAATTGAGAGGAATTCTAGAACTGACCGGTTGCTTTCGCAAATTTATTAGAAATTATACACAATTAGCAGACCCTTGACGAACTTGACAAGGGGTAACCCGCAAACAATTTCTTGGTCCAAAGAGGCCCAAGATGCTGACACCCCTATTCAAAAATGAAGCCAAAAATACAATTTCAAATCTGACAATTCAAAAGAATGGGGATATATTAAGCTATGAAACTTCCCTTCTGAATTTTTGGAGCTTCCGAACAATAATTCAGCAGTCACCATGTAGAGATATGAGATGTAAAGTTCTGAGTTCGTATGCCTAGTGGAGTGGATCGGGAGATAATGAAAGCAGTTTCAAGAAAATTGAATATCGAATAGGACGAGTTATTCAGCAAGAACTGTGATGTTATTCATTTAAATGAACAACCGTTGCTCGAAATTATGGCAATATTAAAGCTGACAGATGCAATTGCTTACGCAGGCTTCAATAAGGCAATGCCTTTGGCACCTAATAATCCTGTAACAGCCAGCGAAGCAAGCAAGAAATTGATAGAATCTGCTCGCGACACCCGAGTCAATTCTTATTGTCCATACAGCAAAAATAAAGTCGGAGCAGTTCTACTACCGGTTGATGGCAAAATTATCACAGAATGCAGTTTAGAGAATCATGCTCTGTCTTTGAAGACATGCGCTTTGCAAGTAGCCTTCATTAAGGCTGTATCTTCAAAGAAATTAGAATTCACTGAAGCCCTAATATGTGCTGGGACGGGGGAAGGTTTCTTCAACACTTGTGGTTCTTGCAGGAAGTTTGTACTTGAGTTTTGCAAGGACATCTCAATATTTATTGGGATATTCGTAACAGATATGTCCCAAAAAAAGGGTATTAGGGAGATACGGGGCATGTTGAGGGGTACAATAAACTAAGCCAAAGACACAATATACTTTCAGTTTATAAAACCAAAACAGTCTCTGCTATATTCTACAAAAGACTGAAGGCATTAAGTTGAAACATACAGTGCATCTTGAGAGGGGTGTCAAAAAGTAGTAGTAAGGCAACCAGCCCCACTGCCATGTCCTTTTTAGCTGTCATTTCTCAAGGACATCCGACTAAATTTTAAACATCAATCTGATTTGAAATACTCTTAAAGTCAAATACATATGCCTCCATGGGCTTTACATAACCTCCTACTGCTCCTGGGAAAAAGGGCTGCAGGTTATGCAAGTTGATCATTCTAGTATATAAGATATAAATTGGACATGGGGGAATATTTGATCTTTCACCTCCAAAAACTATGTTAGATCCTATTGTGGTGACAAAATTGGCAATAACAAAAAAGATTGAAGATAAATTAGCCCTAATTGAGCTCTGAGACTTTTCAAATATTGATTCGGTGTAGAATATCACAGCATTTACGCCAACTTAAAAAAAGAAGTCTCAACTGTGCCCCTAAGAGCTTTGTAATTATAAAAATAGATCACTCGGCCATATAAATCAAGCACTGATTTTATTTGTCAGATTTTATAATGATAAAATGTTGGAACTTATCAATAGGAAATTTTTTAACTACTCGTGAACTGGTTATTATTTTCTGTCAGTCATTTGCCCTCAGGTATAAAATCCCACACCTCTGAAAAAGATATTCAAGCAGTTATTTTCGAAACATGTGAAATATGTGAGAACCTTTATGAGAACCTTTCAGGAATTAAGTAAAAAAACAAGTTTTTTCTACTGAAAACAAGGATTTGAGGGCAACAAGGTCCCTCCCACACCATTGTTTCCCAAAACACATCCAAAAAACAAACTTTCCGATAGCCACTTTCTTCAAAATAGTCCAAAGATATAATAATTATAACGCAGATATGAATTAAGACGAAACGAAAGATGATCTCCATGTTATTGCACGGGATTTATAAGATGTACTATATTTATAATTTTTGTTACGCAAATTAAGACGTGCATTAAGCAGAACCCACATTGCATGGCCCTTTTTAAAACTAAAATCTTGAATAATGGAAGTACTATTGCACAGTTCTGTTAAGTTCCTTTTGACTTCATCGTGCTTTATATATCATGTAGTATATCTGTTTTTGTTAACTCAACTAGTTTTAATGTTAAACTAGTTTTTACAATGTATTTTTATTTTTTTAATTTAATTATATTTAAAAAGTTTTAACTACTCGTGAACTGGTTGTTATTTTCTGTCAGTCATTTACCCTTAGGTATAAAATCCCACACCTCAGAAAAAGATATTCAAGCAGTTATTTTCGAAGTATATGAAACAAGTGAGAGCCTTTGTGAGAACCTTCCAGGAATAAAGTAAAAAAAACAAGTTTTTTCTACTGAAAACAAGGATCGGAGGGCATCAATCTCCCTCCCTGACCATTGCTTCCCAATAGACATCCAAAAAACAAATTTTCCGATAGCCACTTTTTCAAAATAGTCCAAAGATATAATAATTATAACTCTTTGGTCGCCCTGGGCATGGCCTGCGATTTATATAATTTACATAGGTTTAACATATAACATTTTTATTGGAAAAAAGCAACAGAATGGATTGATGGCAATAACCTATGCTTGTAGGGAAATTTTAAACCCTAGCTTCAAAACATTAAAAATAAAGATGGTTGAGAACAGTTTCATACAAGGAGGAACTGCCGGCATTTTGAGAGCCTTATAAGCCTCCATAAATAGTTTCAGATCTTTTCTAAAGATTGATCCTGGTTCACAAAAAAGCTTAAGGCATTAAGGAGAATCTTCAAATAATTTGAAAGGAATGATGAACAAAATCAAAAATGGAGATTGTATGCTAGATTTTAAGTAGGAAGGACTTTCCGTGGAGAAATCTTCTTTGGGGATTTTTCATGGAGAAGGAGGTGGACTTCCTAGGATTATTTGAAAAACGATCAGGAATTAAATAAAAAAAAAATCTTTTTTCTACTGAAAAAATTATCTGATACCAAAAAGCTCCCTCCCACACCATAGTTTCTCAAAAGACATCCAAAAAACAAACTTTCCGATAGCCAATTTTTTCTAAATAGTTCCAAGATATAATATTTATAACTCTTGGGTCACCCAGGGCATGGACTAAAATTTATGCGGTTTACATAGGGTTATCATATAACATTTCTATTGGGAAAAAGGATCAGGATTGATCATGGGTCACAAAAAATGGCTTAAGAAATTAAGATAAATCCTTAAGGAAACTTGAAAAGAATGATGAATAAAATGAAAAATACAATTTGTAGGTTGGTCTTCAAAAGAGCGCATCAGCCGTTCTGAGAAAAGGCTGATGGTATTGAGTTGAAATTATGCTGAGGGGGATATCTAATGCAATGTTGAAGAGTGATCGGCGGACTACCAGCTCCCTTGCTTTTACAGATGCCTCTCTCCTCTACACCAATCGAAATACCAAAAAGGTCAATTTCTGCATAATAATAAAATATAGAATAACCGGCTTCCGATATATAATTTTCAGGATATTCCAGATAACTGTCTTCTTTTTCATTGAGAAATACAGTTTTTTTTACTTATACAGCTTAATAATAATAAATAGTAACATAACAAAGCTCCTGGTATATAGTCTCCGGAATAAACGGTTTACACGTCTTCTTTTTCATACAATAGTACTGTTTATTTACTCGAAATTAAATAGCATTAATAAAAAATAGCATAATAAGCTTCCGATATCTAGTAAAAAATCGGCCTATTATGCTGATTAAAAAACATTCATAAAAGAAACAAAAATTTTCTAATGCCCCTTTTAAGTGAACAATATGATTGGAGGGCAGCTAAGCTCCCAACGCTCCTTTTTTTTCGTCAAAGTATTTGGATCAGCATTTTTATGTAGTCATTTTGTTCAGTATAGCTGAAAGGTTTAATAACTATGCCTTTAGATAACATGACCTCTCCCCCCCCCCGGAGCCCCTGGGGAAAAGTTTTCAAGTTATGATTTTTTGCCTATTGTTTAAGTATAAAGTATAGTTCTAGTTATTGGGAAATCTGCATACTTTTTTCTGGTGGGTGCATCTTAAAATGTGCATGAACTTACTGCTTAGTTTATTTACCGTTCATTTTTGTGAAGTTGAGTTTACGGGTAACGTTAGACGCTTTTTATATGGCAAATTTTGTGATCAGCCATTGTCTTTCAAAAATTATAAGTTGAAAATGTTATTGCCCAGAGCAAATGCTAACCACAAATCTCTTCCATTCATCAGGCAATGAGGAAAAGCTTTTTATTGCATGATCTTTCTGATGAACCATTCATTTTTGTAGTGTTGTGAGAAAGTGCAACTTAAGCATAAAAAGTAAAGGTTGTAGACCGGATGTAAAGGAGAGTTACATTTAGCAAAACACTAAGTCTTTTTATTTTTACCATATAATACATAACAGAAATGATTATCGCAAACGTCTTTATTTACTCCAAATGGTTTTTACAATCGTAAATTGCGGTTATCCAAGCTACTTTCCGTTTATCTGTAATTGTCCAGCCGGCACACTGAATAAACTTTAGAAATTCGAGTAAATTAGCTGCCCGAATCATACATGCATAAAAAGGGACAAAATCATGAAAATGTAAGGGTGACAATTTATTGATTAAAATTTAGGAGGAAAGTTTGTTGTCTATTTACTTTTCCTATGAACTAATGGAAAATAGGTATTTTCAAGATCTAGATGGGGCAACTGTTCCCTCTACCCCCACCCATAAGTTAATGTTGCTCCTTACTTTCACTTAAAAAAAAGTTGTTTCTTTTTTTATATCTGTGAGTGGTGTAGAAAAGCTTTGACCCGTATTCTGGTCTGTTCTTTTTTTTCGAATTGAAAGAAAAAAAAATATGTTTTTTTTAATCTAAAGTTAGGAGCGACATTAGAACTTGAAACACGTAGAGTTTATTTTTGTTGATTTAGTTTCATTTAACTTTACTAACATGATCCTAATATTTTATTATTAAGTTTCAGGAGGCACAATCAATCTTTGATTGTAGCCAATGGAGAGAAATGTCAGCAACTGAAGAGGAGGATATGAAATTATCAAGTGTAGGAAAATCAGTAGTCCGGGGGGAGAAAAAGTTGAAAACTCTAGAAACGGTAGACCTGGCGGAGGATGAAGATACAATGGAGTTTCACCCTCCACGCACTAAAAGACGAATGATTGAAGAAAAACATATCGATGGTGATAGTATGGAGTTTCTACCCCCACCCGCTAAAAGACGGAAAGGAGATGTCAGCATAGAAAAATCATCAGTTGATGATGTCATAGTAATAAAAACGATAGAATATATAGATTTATACCCTATATTTCAATAAAACACTTTTTTTTATATATCTAGGAAATTGTGTCCTTTAGAATCATCAGATACTTTTACAAATAAATATATTAGAAAGAAAAACTTATCACCACTCTGAAAGTTTTTTTTAACGTTTTTTAACTTTTTTTAAACTTTTTTAAACTTTTTTTTAAACTTTTTCTTAACTTTTTTTTACGGTCATTGTACCGTCTGCTTGTATGACGGGACTACTGTGCGCTTGAAAGCATTATAGCTATATGGTGGGACTGTCCGCTACTTATTGTCATAGCTATATGGGGTGACACCCCGCTAATTTTAACAAAAACAACACCACGAATTTTCACGGTAGTTGAATCCGGTCATTACTAATTAATTTAATTATGTAAATTAATTAATAATAAATTAATTTATGTAAATTAATTAAAAAAATTAAATTACAGAAAGAATTTCACAATTTCATACAAAGGAAACGAATCACTACCATGAAAACGTCACACACTTTGAACAGAGATCAGCACGAATTTTTCACGGTAGTTGAATCCGGTCGTTACACTGTAGTAATATCCTACCTGTGCGCTCTCTTTAATTGTACACAGTAATTTGCTAACATCCTCGTACCTTTAATTGTACACAGTAATTTGCTACCACCCTCGTACCTATCGTCATAGCTATACTACTAACATCATATCTAAAGTTAGCAAATCACAGATGGTGCGGGTATACACAAAAGAATTCTACTAGTCACAAAAATATACTTGATAATAAAACACTTTTTTTATATATCTAGGAAATTGTGTCTTTTAGAATCATCTGATACTTTTACAGATAAATATATTAGAAAAAAAAACTATTCTGAAAGTTTTTTTTAACGTTTTTTTAACTTTTTTTTAAATTTTTTTTTTAACTTTTTTTTACGGTCATTGTACCGTCTGCTTGTATGACGGGACTACTGTGCGCTTGAAAGCATTATAGCTATATGGTGGGACTGTCCGCTACTTATCGTTATAGCTATATGGGGAGACACCCCGCTAATTTTAACAGAAACAACAGCACGAATTTTCACGGTAGTTGAATCCGGTCATTACTAATTAATGTAATTATGTAAATTAATTAATAATAAATTAATTTATGTAAATTAATTAAACAAATTAAATTACAGAAAGAATTTCACAATTTCATACAAAGGAAACGAATCACTACCATGAAAACATCACGCACTTTGAACAGAGATCAGCACGAATTTTTCACGGTAGTTGAATCCGGTCGTTACACTGTAGTAATATCCTACCTGTGCGCTCTCTTTAATTGTACACAGTAATTTGCTACCACCCTCGTACCTATCGATATCGTTATCTCTTCCATACATCAGGCAATGGGGAAAAAGCTTTTTATTGCATGATCTTTCTGATGAACCGTTTATTTTCGTAGTGTTGTGAGAAAGTGCAACTTAAGCATAAAAAGTAAAGGTTGTAGACCGGATGTAAAAGAGAGTTAAATTTAGCGAAACACTAAGCCTTGCATTTTTACAAAATAATACATGACGGAAATGATTATCGCAAGCGTCTTTATTTACTCCAAATGGTTTTTAAAATCGTAAATTGCGGTTATCCAAGCTACTTTCCGTTTATCTGTAATTGTCCAACCGGCATATTGAATAAACTTTAGAAATTCGAGTAAATTAGCTGCCCGAACCATACATGCATAAAAAGGGACAAAATCACGAAAATGTAAGGGTGACAATTTATTGATTAAAATTTAGGATGAAAGTTTGTTGTCTATTTATTTTTCCTATAGCGAAACTGTTACTGTTTTTTTTATCGTTATACACCTGATTACCTTTAATCCGCAGAAAATCAATGTTAATTGTCAAAATGATCATAATAGGCTATTAGTCTTTCACACCTTTTAACTATTTACCTTGACATGACTTTTAGAATTAAAACAAATCGTATAAAGCCATGATGTGAATGGTATATTTATGACAGTTTCAATATGGACTCTGAAACATGTAACAATCCAATTGTAAGTAGCTCTCTCAGCTATTAAAGGATTGTCTTCTTCTTCTTTGAAAATTCTCATTTATTTGACTGAAATTGCTTAATAATAATAAAATATTATATAAAAGGCTTCTGAGATCTAGATTTCAGGAGATTCCAGTTAAATGTCTTCTTTTTCTTTGAATATTCTCATTTATTTGCCTGAAATTGCTTAATAATAGTAAAATATAATATAAAAAGCTTCTGAGATATAGGTTTCAGGAGATTCCAGTTAAATGTCTTTTTTTTCTTTGAAAATTCTCTTTTATTTGATTTAAATTGCTTAATAATAAAAAAAAATAACATAAAAAAGCTTCCGATATCTAGCCTTCCGGAGATTCCAGTTAACTGTCTTTTTTTTCTTTCAAAATTCTCGTTTATTTCATTTAAATTTGCTTAATAATAATAAAAAATAACATAATAAGCTTCCGAGATCTAGTAAAAAACCGGCCTATTATGCTGATTAAAAAACATTCATAAAAGAAACAAAAATTTTCTAGAGCCCCTTTTAAGTGAACAATATGATTGGAGGGCAGCTAAGCTCCCCACGCTCCTTTTTTTTCGTCAAAGTATTCGGATCAGCATTTTTAAGTAGTCATTTTGTTCAGCATAGCTGAAAGGTTTAACAACTATGCCTTTAGAGATAACATGACCCCTCCCCATCCCCCCGGAGCCCCTGGGGAAAAGTTTTCAAGATATGATTTTTTGCCTATTGTTTAAGTATAAAGTATAGTTCTAGTTATTGGGGAATCTGCATACTTTTTTCTGGTGGGTGCATCTTAAAATATGCATGAACTTACTGCTTAGTTTATTTACCGTTCATTTTTGTGAAGTTGAGTTTACGAATAACGTTAGACGCTTTTTATATGGCAAATTTTGTGATCAGCCATTGCCTTTCAAAAAGTATAAGTTGAAAATGTTATTTCCCAGAGCAAATGCTAACCACAAATCTCTTCCATTCATCAGGCAATGGGGAAAAAGCTTTTTATTGCATGATCTTTCTGATGAACCATTCATTTTTGTAGTGTTGTGAGAAAGTGCAACTTAAGCATAAAAAGTAAAGGTTGTAGACCGGATGTAAAGGAGAGTTACATTTAGCGAAACACTAAGTCTTGTATTTTTACCAAATAATACATAACAGAAATGAGTATCGCAAACGTCTTTATTTACTTCAAATGGTTTTTACAATCGTAAATTGCGGCTATCCAAGCTACTTTCCGTTTATCTGTAATTGTCCAACCGGCACATTGAATAAAATTTAGAAATTCGAGTAAATGAGCTGCCCGAATCATACATGCATAAAAAAGGGACAAAATCACGAAAATGTAAGGGTGACAATTTATTGATTAAAATTTAGGAGGAAAGTTTGTTGTCTATTTATTTTTCCTTTAACTGTTATTTAACTGTTATTTGTGTATTTAACTGTTCCCACTACCCCCACCCATAAGTTAATGCTGCTCCTTACTTTCACTTAAAAAAAAAGTTTTTTTTTATTTCTGTGAGTGGTGTAGAAAGGTTGTGACCCGTATTCTGGTCTGTTCTTTTTTTTCGAATTGAAAGAAAAAAAACATGTTTTTTTTTAAATCTAAAGTTATGAGCGACATTAGAACTTGAAACACGTAGAGTTTATTTTTGTTGATTTAGTTTCATTTAACTTTACAAACATGATCCTCATATTTTATTTTTAAGTTTCAGGAGGCACAATCAATCTTTGATTGTAGCAGATGGAGAGAAATGTCAGTAACTGAAGAGGAGGATACGAAATTATCAAGTGTAGGAAAATCAGTAGTCCGGGGAAAGAAAAAGTTGAAAACTCTAGAAACAGTCGACCTGGCGGAGGATGAAGATACAATGGAGTTTCACCCTCTACGCACTAAAATACGAATGACTGAAGAAAAACATATCGATTGTGATAGTATGGAGTTTCTCCCCCCACCCACTAAAAGACAGAAGGAAGATTTCAGCATAGAGAGATCATCAGTTGATGATGTCATAGTAATAAAAACGATAGAATATATAGATTTATACCCTATATTTCAATAAAACACTTTTTTATTATATATCTAGAAAATTGTGTATTTTAGAATCATCCGATACTTTTACAGATAAATATATTAGAAAAAAAACTATTCTGAAAGTTTTTTTTAACGTTTTTTAACTTTTTTTACTTTTTTCAAATTTTTTTTAACTTTTTTTACGGTCATTGTACCGTCTGCTTGTATGACGGGACTACTGTGCGCTTGAAAGCATTATAGCTATATGGTAGGACTGCCGCTACTTATCGTTATAGCTATATGGGGAGACACCCCGCTAATTTTAACAGAAACAACAGCACGAATTTTTCACGGTAGTTGAATCCGGTCATTACTAATTAATGTAATTATGTAAATTAATTAATAATAAATTAATTTATGTAAATTAATTAAACAAATTAAATTACAGAAAGAATTTCACAATTTCATACAAAGAAAACGAATCACTACCATGAAAACATCACGCACTTTGAACAGAGATCAGCACGAATTTTCACGGTAGTTGAATCCGGTCATTACACTGTAGTAATTTCCTACCTGTGCGCTCTCTTTAATTGTACACAGTAATTTGCTACCACCCTCGTACCTATCGTTATAGCTATACTACTAATATCATATCTAAAGTTAGCAAATCACAGATGGTGCGGTTATACACAAAAGAATTCGACTAGTCACAAAGATATATGCAATTTTTTTCAGCATGTGTATTGTTTCGGCAAGAGTCTTTTTTATTTAAGAAAACTAGTTCCCCAGCACCCATCAACCCAAACAAAGATAGATCATATCAAGTTACAGGAGGGGAGATTTGACTTCTGTCAGCAAAAAGCATTTCACAGAGATGTATCAAGTTACCGGAAAGATCAACATTGGGTATTATAAGTATTAAAAATACTTCATTCAGTGTTGGATCTCAAAGACACATCTTTAAATATGCACCAGATTGCAAGGGATTTTTTGAGGTCTCTTGTTCCTTGTGTCTTTTTTTAGATTCCTCTAGTAAAAATTGCTGTTTAAAGTAGAAAAAAGAATATGCAGTACCAAAGGTAAAACAACTTAATATTTGGTTTTATGATTTTATGCTTGGGTGTGCTGTATGAGGGGGTTGCTCCTGTCTAAATACCTCTTTCTTTATGCTAAATTTTGACTTTTCTAGAATATTTTTAAAGGGTTATTATTCCGATTAAACAGCCCTTGTGTTTTATGAGTAGTTTTAAAGAACTAGGGCAAAAAGGCAAACTTCATCGCAAACAGCGAGGTATTAAGGAGGGCGCTATCCCCCCCCCGTCATATATGTAATAATTTCTGTTCGTTTTAAGTTTTGATGTTCCTCCTTACTTTCAGCTTAAAAAAGAAGTTTTCTTATTTGATTTCTGATTGTTATGAAATAATGGCGGGAAATCCGGCTCCCCCTTATTAGAATTCTTTTGTGTATACCCGCACCATCTGTGATTTGCTAACTTTAGATATGATATTTGGCTTCTGTCGGAAAACACATTTCGCAGAGACATATCAAGTTACAGGAGAGATCAACTTTGGGGTCTTTCTGGGCGTTCAGAAATATTTCAAATATGTCATTCATTTTTGGGTTCTGATAAATCAAAAATCCTTGTATTTCATACATGCGGGCGTTGGCCTTGCTTGGGCTTATGATACCCTATACAGTGTTTTTATCAAGTGAAAAATAGTTCATACTTATATTTTCGACCAAATAAGTATTCAAATAATCAATTTATTGTCAGTATAATTTTATTTTTAATTTGGGCGCCAGATTCAAAGGTAAATATAAACCTTTGGTGAAACCGGATCTAGCTTCCAGGATCAAAGCTTTGGTACTTTAGCTCCTCAGCTTCCAGAGTCCAAGCGCCCAGGATCAAAAAAGAGCTTTATTTGGGCCTGGGAGCTTATCCTCAAAATTTCAGCTCAATCCGATCCTTCCTTCCCTATTTTCCAAAAACCAAATATCAAGTTTTGTGGGGATTTGCTTGCATCAAAAATAGATACTGGATGCTAAAATAATAAGTCTGTAAGTGTCTCTGTGGTACAATGGTCACTGTTCCTGACTGTCAGGCGGGAGATCCGGGTTCGATTCCCTGTCAGAGAAAATGTTTTATATACTGAATTTAAAGTTTAAAAAAGAAACTTAGTTTCTTTTTTAATAAGTTTCTTTTTTAAATTCAATCTATTACTTGGATTTAAAAAAGATGGAAAGATGGAAAAAAAACGTTTTTTTATTTGATTTCTGATTGTTACGAAATAATGGCGGGAAATCCGGCTCCCCCTCAGTAGAATTCTTTTGTGTATACCCGCACCATCTGTGATTTGCTAACTTTAAATATGATATTTGGCTTCTGTCGGCAAACACATTTCGCAAAGACATATCAAGTTACAGGAGAGATCAACTTTGGGTTTTTTCTGGGCGTTCAGAAATACTTCCAATATTTCATTAATTTTTCGGTTCGGATAAATTAAAAATGTTTGTATTACATGCATACAGGTATTTGCATTGTTTAGGCTTGTTCTATACTATACATTGTTTTAATTAAGCGAAAAATAGTTTATGTTGATATTGTCTACCGAATAAATAGTCAAATAATCAATTTATTGTCAGTATGATTTTATTTTTAACTTGGGCGCCCCTCTAAGTGAACCTTTATTAACCCAGATGGGGGGGGGGGGGTCCTACAAAATTGGTGCTCCCTTCATCATGTCACTTTCTACAGGTTTAAGTGTTGAACCCATCCCTACCCACGGAAACAGTCACTTTATACAGGTCTAGGCGTTTACCCCATCCCCCATCCACGGAAGTCCCATCACCTGGGAAACACACCCCCTCGCGGAAATTAGGGTTTTCAAAATTTTAAAATCTTCTTTGAGTTGTGTTATTTTTTAGTTTAATTCAGAAGTTCTACGGGAAGTGTAAAAGAGTACTTTATGTGTAAATCTTGCCCCCCCTCCCCCGGCTTTCCATGCAGATACTTTCTTCTCATGAAAGATCCTCTATATAACCCTCAAACATTGGAGGTAGAAATTGTTTGATAATCCCTAGTTATTTCTAGTCATGTTTTTATATGCCGAAAGTGATTGGGGACTACCCAATTGCACGCGGATTTTTTTTTTTTCGGGGGGGGTGGTGGGGGGGGACCCCCTTTCCAATTGTGATAAGTACTTATGATCTTTTGATGAGAGGATTTGATATAGATTTAATGTGTTAATTTTTTTATGATTATATTATGAGTTGCATTGCTTAATAATAATAAAATATAATATAAAAGGCTTCTGAGATCTAAGTTTCAGGAGATTCCAGTTAAATGTCTTCTTTTTCTTTGAATATTCTCGTTTATTTGATTGATATTGCTTAATAATAATAAAAATAACATAAAAAAGCTTCCGATATCTAGGCTTCAGGAGATTCCAGATAACTGTCTTCTTTTTTCTTTGAATATTCTCGTTTATTTGATTGAAATTGCTTAATAATAATAAAAAATAACATAATAAGCTTCCGAGATCTAGTAAAAAAAAAACCGGCCTATTATACTGATTAAAAAACATTCATAAAAGAAACAAAATTTTCTAGTGCCCCTTTTAAGGGAACAATATGATTGGAAGGCAGCTAAGCTCCCCACGCTCCTTTTTTTCGTCAATGTATTTGGATCAGCATTTTTAAGTATCCATTTTGTTCAGCATAGCTGAAAGGTTTAATAACTATGCTTTTAGAGATAACATGACCCCTCCCCCCCCCCTCCGAAGGCCCTGGGGAAAAGTTTTCAAGTTATGATTTTTTGCCTATTGTTTAAGTATAAAGTATAGTTTTAGTTATTGGGAAATCTGCATACTTTTTTCTGGTGGGTGTATCTTAAAATGTGCATGAACCTACTGCTTAGTTTATTTACCAATCGTTTTTGTGAAGTTGAGTTTACGGGTAACGTTAGACGCTTTTTGTATGGCAAATTTTGTGATCAGCCATTGCCTTTCAAAAAGTATAAGTTGAAATTGTTATTTCCCAGAGCAAATGCTAACCACAGATCTCTTCCATTCATCAGGCAATGGGGAAAAAGCTTTTTACTGTGCGTTATACACCTGATTAGCTTTAATCCGTAGAAAATCAATGTTAATTGTCAAAATGATCATAATAGGTTGTTAGTCTTTCACACCTTTTAACTATTTACCTTGACATGACTTTTAGAATTAAAACAAATCGTATAAAGCCATGATGTGAATGGTATATTTATAACAGTTTCAATATGGACTCTGAGACATGTAACAATCTAATTGTAAGTAGCTCTCTCTGCTATTAAAGGATTGTCTTCTTCTTCTTTGAATATTCTCATTTATTTGACTGAAATCGCTTAATAATAATAAAATATAATATAAAAAGCTTCTGAGATCTAGATTTCAGGAGATTCCAGCTAAATGTCTTCTTTTTCTTTGAATATTCTCATTTATTTGACTGAAATTACTTAATAATAGTAAAATATAAAATAAAAGGCTTCTGAGATCCAGGCTTCAGGAGATTCCAGTTAAATGTCTTCTTTTTTCTGTGAAAGTTCTCGTTTATTTCATTTAAATCGCTTAATAATAATAAAAAATAACATAAAAAAGCTTCTGATATCAAGGCTTCGGGATATTTCAAATAACTGTCTTCTTTTTTCATTCAAAATTCTTTTTTATTTGATTTAAATTGCATAATAATAAAAATAAGTAGCATAATAAGCTTCAGAGATCTAGTAAAAAAGAGGCCTATTATTCCGATTAAAAAACATTCGTAAAAGAAACAAAAATTTTCTAGTGCCCCTTTTAAGTGAACAATATGATTGGAGGGCAGCTAAGCTCCCCACGCTCCTTTTTTTTCGTCAAAGAATTTGGATCAGCATTTTTAAGTAGTCATTTTGTTCAGCATAGCTGAAAGGTTTAATAACTGTGCGTTATACACCTGATTAGCTTTAATCCGTAGAAAATCAATGTTAATTATCAAAATGATCATAATAGGTTGTTAGTCTTTCACACCTTTTAACTATTTACCTTGACATGACTTTTAGAATTAAAACAAATCGTATAAAGCCATGATGTGAATGGTATATTTATAACAGTTTCAATATGGACTCTGAGACATGTAACAATCCAATTGTAAGTAGCTCTCTCTGCTATTAAAGGATTGTCTTCTTCTTCTTTGAATATTCTCATTTATTTGACTGAAATCGCTTAATAATAATAAAATATAATATAAAAAGCTTCTGAGATCTAGATTTCAGGAGATTTCAGCTAAATGTCTTCTTTTTCTTTGAATATTCTCATTTATTTGACTGAAATTGCTTAATAATAGTAAAATATAAAATAAAAGGCTTCTGAGATCTAGGTTTCAGGAGATTCCAGATAAATGTCTTCTTTTTTCTTTGAAAATTCTCGTTTATTTGATTGAAATTGCTTAATAATAATAAAAAATAACATACAAAAGCTTCCAATATCAAGTCTTCAGGAGATTTCATTTAAATGTCTTCTTTTTTCTTTGAAAATTATCGTTTATTTGATTGAAATTGCTTAATAATAATAATAAATAACATAATAAGCTTCAGAGATCTAGTAAAAAACCGGCCTATTATTCCGATTAAAAAACATTCGTAAAAGAAACAAAAATTTTCTAGTGCCCCTTTTAAGTGAACAATATGATTGGAGGGCAGCTAAGCTCCCCACGCTCCTTTTTTTTCGTCAAAGAATTTGGATCAGCATTTTTAAGTAGTCATTTTGTTCAGCATAGCTGAAAGGTTTAATAACTATGCCTTTAGAGATAACATGACCCCTCTCCCCCCGCCCCCGGAGCCCCTGGGGAAAAGTTTTCAAGTTATGATTTTTGCCTATTGTTTAAGTATAAAGCAAAGTTTTAGTTATTGGGAAATCTGCATACTTTTTTCTGGTGGGTGCATCTTAAAATGTGCATGAACTTACTGCTTAGTTTATTTACCGTTCATTTTTGTGAAGTTGAGTTTACGGGTAATGTTAGACGCTTTTTATATGGCAAATTTTGCGATCAGCCATTGCCTTTCAAAAAGTAGAAGTTGAAAATGTTATTGCCCAGAGCAAATGCTAACCACAAATCTCTTCCATTCATCAGGCAACGGGGAAAAAGCTTTTTATTGCATGATCTTTCTGATGAACCATTCATTTTTGTAGTTTTGTGAGAAAGTACAACTTAAGCATAAAAAGTAAAGGTTGTAGACCGGATGTAAAGGAGAGTTACATTTAGCGAAACACTAAGTCATGTATTTTTTACCAAATAATACATAACAGAAATGATTATCGCAAACGTCTTTATTTACTCCTAAATGTTTTTACAATCGTAAATTGCGGTTATACAAGCTACTTTCCGTTTATCTGTAATTGTCCAACCGGCACATTGAACAAACTTTAGAAATTCGAGTAAATTAGCTGCCCGAATCATACATGCATAAAAAAGGGACAAAATCACGAAAATGTAAGGGTGACAATTTATTGATTAAAATTTAGGAGGAAAGTTTGTTGTCTATTTATTTTTCCTATGAAGTAACGGAAAATAGGTATTTTCAAGAGCTAGATGGGGCAACTGTTCCCACTACCCCCTCCCATAAGTTAATTTTGCTTCTTACTTTCTCTTCACAAAAAAAAGTTGTTCCTTTTTTTATTTCTGTGAGTGGTGTAGAAAGGTTGTGACCCGTATTCTGGTCTGTTCTTTTTTTCGAATTGAAAGAAAAAAAACATGTTTTTTTTTAAATATAAAGTTATGAGCGACATTAGAACTTGAAACACGTAGAGTTTATTTTTGTTGATTTAGTTTCATTTAACTTTACAAACATGATCCTAATATTTTATTATTAAGTTTCAGGAGGCACAATCAATCTTTGATTGTAGCCAATGGAGAGAAATGTCAGCAACTGAAGAGAAGGATATGAAATTATCAAGTGTAGGAAAATCAGTAGTCCGGGGGGAGAAAAAGTTGAAAACTCTAGAAACGGTAGTCCTGGCGGAGGATGAAGATACAATGGAGTTTCATCCTCCACCCACTAAAAGACGAATGATTGAAGAAATACATATCGATGGTGATAGTATGGAGTTTCTCCCCCCACCCGCTAAAAGACGGAAAGAAGATGTCAGCATAGAAAAATCATCAGTTGATGATGTCATAGTAATAAAAACGATAGAATATATAGATTTATACCCTATATTTCAATAAAACACTTTTTTTATATATCTAGGAAATTATATCTTTTAGAATCATCCGATACTTTTACAGATAAATATATTAGAAAAAAAAACTATACTACTGTTTTTTTTTGTTTTTTTTAACGTTTTTTTAACTTTTTTAAACTTTTTTTTAACTTTTTTTACAGTCATTGTACCGTCTGCTTGTATGACGGGACTACTGTGCGCTTGAAAGCATTATAGCTATATGGTGGGACTGTCCGCTACTTATCGTTATAGCTATATGGGGAGACACCCCGCTAATTTTAACAGAAACAACAGCACGAATTTTCACGGTAGTTGAATCCGGTCATTACTAATTAATGTAATTATGTAAATTAATTAACAAAAAATTAATTTATGTAAATTAATTAAACAAATTAAATTACAGAAAGAATTTCACAATTTCATACAAAGGAAACAAATCACTACCATGAAAACATCACGCACTTTGAACAGAGATCAGCACGAATTTTTCACGGTAGTTGAATCCGGTCGTTACACTGTAGTAATATCCTGCCTGTGCGCTCTCTTTAATTGTACACAGTAATTTGCTACCATCCTCGTACCTTTAATTGTACACAGTAATTTGCTACCACCCGTACCTATCGTTATAGCTATACTACTGATATTTGGCTTCTGTCGGCAAACACATTTCGCAGAGACATATTAAGTTACAGGAGAGATCAACTTTGGGTTCTTTCTGGGCGTTCAGAAATATTTCAAATATGTCATTCATTTTTGGGTTCTGATAAATTAAAAATGCTTGTATTATATGCATGCGGGAGTTGGCCTTGCTTGGGCTTATGATGCCCTATACAGTGTTTTTATTAAATGATAAATAATTCATACTTATATTTTCGGCCAAATAAGTATTCAAATAATCAATTTATTGTCAGTATAATTTTATTTTTAACTTGGGCGCCAGATTCAAAGATAAATATAAACCTTTGCTGAAACCAGATCTAGCTTCCAGGATCAAAGCTTTGATACTTTAGCTCCTCAGCTTCAAGGGTCCAAGCGCCCAGGATCAAAAAAGAGCTTTAGACTTTGGGCCTGGGAGCTAATCCTCAAAATGTCAGCTCAATCCGATCCTTCCTTCCCTATTTTCCAAAAACCAAATATCAAGTTTTGTGGGGATTTGCTTGCGTCAAAAATAGATAATGGAGGCTAAAATAATATGTCCATAAGTGTCTCTGTGGTACAATGGTCGCTGTTCCTGACTGTCAGGTGGGAGATACGGGTTCGATTCCCTGTCAGAGAAAATTTTTTATATACTGAATTTAAAGTTTAAAAATGAAACTCAGTTTCTTTTTTAAATCCAATCTATTACTTGGATTTAAAAAAGATGGAAAGATGAAAAAAAATAGTTTTTTATTTGATTTCGGATTGTTACGAAATAATGGCGGGAAATCCGGCTCCCCCTCCATGGAAAGTTCTTCTCATGTAAAATAGTCCCCCACTCCACCAAGAAAAATTCTTTCGGTCAATTTCAAATGAATTTTTTTTTGTAGCGCACTTTCATATGAAAGAATATCTGTTTGTTTTTCAATCATGCAGAAAATCCCCTTCTCTGTGGAAAAGTTTTCATTTAAATACCCAATTCCTAGTATTAAGTTGATTCCGGAGGAAATTTTCCCGAGAGAATTTCTCCCGTGGTACCCCCCCCCCAACCCCAACGGAAAGATATCTAGACAAGTCCAACCTGGTGACAATTCCTCTTAAAATCTCCATGTAAAATAATATCAGAAATAAGAATCTTATAAAAATAACACACCTGTGTAAAGGCAAATTCAGCTTGTCGCCATGTCTTTTCTTGCAACATGGAATAACAATTCTCAAAATCTCAATGAAATTAAACGTCAAAATTAACGCGTTTACTGGAGGCAAAGAAGAAAAAGCGCAAGGAACTCGCGAACTCGCAAAATTCCATGCAATCTGGTGTTTATTTAATAATATGTCTATGTGACCCAACACTGAATGAAATATTTTGAATATTTGTAAAACACAAAGTTGATCTTTCCTGTAACTTGATACGTCTCTGTGAAATGCGTTTGCCGACAGAAGTCAAATTTCCCCTCCTGTAACTTGATATGATCTATATTTGTTTGGGTTCTTGGGTGCTGGGCAACTGGTTTTGTTGAATAAAAAAGTCACGAAGTCTTTTAACAGTGGGGCACCTATTATATTTTATGGTAAATTCCTGGGATTTTGTTTTTCACTTAATAAAAATATTGTATATGGCATAATAATAATATGGCATAATAAATAAAATTTAATTTTCGTAATGATTTAACATACATTGAATATTATTAACTTTGAAGCAAAAGATATATCAATTTGCAATGTGAGTACAGTTTACTAAATTTCTTAATTTATTTCCAAATAAAATCGTTTTACCAGCCCACTAGTAAATTCAAATTTCAGGGGGATATAACCCCCCTCCCCCTCCCCCCAACAATACAAGCCCTACAATTTGATGACTATACTCGCAAGAAAACGTAAAGTACGCTCTTTTTTCTATTATGTAAATAAAAACCCTCCCCCACTGCTCTGTTTACGAGCTTAATTCTTTAGAAATAGTTATTTAGTTCAAAATGTCCATTTTTTCCATTGTGCATTTAAGATGTGTTGTCTTTTTTCCGATCTATACAGAACCAGCTGTGTTACAAGAAACGGTTAGTTTTGGAGAACAGGGCAGCACACTTGTATTATCATAGATTAATAACACATGTCTTTGTCTGATTCAAGACACGTTGACTAGCAAAAAACCTGTGTTAATGACTGGAAATTCAAATATTTAACAAGAAATCTCTGAATAATTTTTTTTTGGAGGGTGGTTTGATTGATGCAGGATCATTTAGAGTACTTATAGTGCGATAGTGGGCGCTATATTTAATACCCCGGTAAGCAAGTGACTAGAAAAGACTGAAGTTGATTTTTTTTCCAGGACTTGGATATTCAGATGACAACTCAAAAACGAACAAAGCTTATTCATGAGACACGCAGCACTAACTTGAATTCGACGAGAGAAAGCGTTATTCACTATGCACCACGAGCACTTTGTAGCGAGGTAACTGCAACTTCTACGGTAAGCACCATTTATTAGATAGCTAAGGGGGGTTCAGTTACGAGAGGGTTCAGTTCCATGGGGGGATTCAGAAGTTTGGGATTCAGTTAAAGAATACCTCCTCGAAAGATATTTTTTTAATGTATTTTAAAGCTATTACCAAAACGTTGCGATGTCTTTCTCACACCAACTAGTAAATATTTATCAGGCCTTTTTTTTCTGATCAAGTATTTTCAGCGTAATGTAATCTAAAGTTGGGTAGAGGGATGTCACCTCCTCGAGATTTATTGTTTTAAAGAAATTTATACCGATTAACCAAACACTGCATTATGTTTCTCATACCAACTATTATATATCTATCCGGAATTTATTTTTTCTGTTCAAATATTTTCTCTGTAAGCCAATACAATGATAGACAGAGGGAAATTAAGTTTTGAGTGGGTAAAAAAAAATTGGCATAGTATTAACTGTACCACTGTACCACTGTATACTGTACCAATAAGCACAGAGAAGGAGATGCATCTCGTAGATCAAACTGCTTCAGTTGAAAGATGGTATAGTTTCGTGAAGAGCTGGGACCATCAAGCACAGTGCTATGAGTTAGACCCCTATTTGCATTTTAATTTCAAATGTTATTACTGATCCGAGTAAAACCAATACCAATATACCTCATTCTTTATTCTAACTTAACTTGTAGGAATAGGACTTCATTGCAACAACTATATCAGTTTATTTATATATAATAGTGAACAAAAAAAGACTATTAATTTTCTCCATTCTTCTTCTTCTTCTGATCTTGTGCCCATGCCTCCTTCTCGCTCGGGGTCAGTCCCCGTCTTAATATCCGGTAGAAATTGCATATCCCGCTTGTTCTCCATGCCTCATAATATCCGTCATGAATGATACAGTGAGTGTCATTGATCCTAGGTTCCCGATCTAAACATGAAAATTAAAAGTCTTAAAATATATGGAATATCTATAAGCTGTAAGGGACAAAAATTATTGCTTCGTAATCAATCTGATATAGATAAAGAAAATGTATTAAAAAGAACGTCAAAAAATTTTTTTTCAAGATTTTATTCATGAGAACGTGGATAACGTATGGTTCACATTCCCATTGAGCGAAGAAGAAGAAGTGGTACTCGGCAATCTCCTTGTGAAACCTAGAATTATAAAACCACTGGTACACACACAATTTAAACACTTAAGTTGTTTTAGGAAAATACACGGTTAAAATACCCATTTAAAAATTTACAACGACTCGACTGATAGAAGAAAACGGATATGGACACTTGTAAAAGCACAGAAAAAGAACAGACATAGTCTTGCGTACAATTGTAGAGATATGAGACGCTTTAGTCAATTAAATCACGCAATGAAATATCGCGTGATATCGTTATGCTAAGCATTCCAAAACAAGAAAATGATTCAGCGACAAAGAGATTTTTTTTAATGTTTCTGTACAGTATATTTTGGAAATTAAAGGCTATCGTTATCATGTCAATGTCACAAGTTAAATCATCTAGGATGGCCATGTCACCAAAACAATCATTTAGAAATATTTTTTAAAATCCCCATTCCCCCCAAACTTAAATTTTCCAAAATTCTACTTTAGAGACCTTTCTTAAAATATATATAAAGCGCTACAAACATCAGAATCGTCATTAGAGGACAATTTATAGCATGGGGAGATGTTTTTTAAAATCCCCTTCCCCTCAAACTCAAATTTTCCAAAATTCTACTTTAGAGACCTTTCTTAAAATATTTCTAAAGCGCTACAAACATCAGAATCGTCATTAGAGGACAATTTATATCATGGGGAGATGTTTTTTTTTAATCCCCCTTCCCCCCAAACTCAAAGTTTCCAAAATTCTAATTTAGAGACCCTTCTTAAAATATTTCAAAAGCGCTACAAACAACAGAATCGTCATTAGAGGACAATTTATATCATGGGGAGATGTTTTTTCTTATATCCACCTTCCACCCAAACTCAAAATTTTTGTTTAATACGTATTTTATTCCCACAATTCTTCCAATACATTTTAAACATGACACATGTGAATTTATCAAGAAATTAATTAAGTAAATATAAATTATCATTTGCATACAAATTATCAGATATGAGCATAACAACTGCATACAAACTATCATTTAAAGCAAAACAACCATCAACCCTTCGTGGCACAATTGGCTATAGCACGAAAAGAGCAGAAACTACCCCTTAAAAACGGAACAGCACCCTACGAGGCTTAATTTTTTTTTTTTTTTTTTTTTTTTTTTTTTTTTGCAGCCAAAGATTATTACTCTAAAAATAAATTTGCTCACTCAGTTTCGCGAAATAAATTCTTCTATTCATGCTCAAAGTCGTAAGAAGGAACTGAATGTACATCATCCATTATTAACGTGTTTTATACGTTATATCTTGGAAATTAAGGCTCTTGTTATCATTAAAATGTCAATCAACAAAAGATATATTTAAATGTTTTTCTCCAGTTCAAATGGTTAATACCCCACCATATGCGAGTCAAATTTCACTTTAAACAGCTGTAACAATAATGTATTATCACAAACATTTTATCGCAATTTCTAATTATTTTAGCTAAGAGTAATGTTTTGTCTAAATTCAACAGTTGAAAATATCTGAATGCATTTAAGGTATATTATGAATGGCTTTGCAAACAAAAACAAAAAAAACATGAAAATACTACCACTACTAGTACTACTACTACTAGTAACAACACACTGCAGTTCAAAACCATCTGAAGTATTTAAATCCTCCTTCCCCCAAAAATCAAATTTTCCAAAATTCTACTTTAGAGACCTTTCTTAAAATATTTCTAAAGCGCTAAACTCCCATTTTGGGTTTAGACCATAAACAATCGATTGGCTATCTTAGAATTTTCATTTTCTTGGTTTTGTTACTTAGTGGCAAAAATGGCAGAAAATACCACTCTGGTGTAGTTTTTCAAAAGATGTGTATTGAGGGAGGGAGCTAACAGCCTCTTATTTCGGGATTAGACCATAGACAATGGATTGGCTATCTTGGAATTTCCATTCTCTTGGTTTTGTTACTTAATGGCAAAAAAATGACAGAAAATACCACTCTGGTGTAGTTTTCCAAAAGATGTGTATAAAGGGAGGGAGCTAAAAGCCTCTTATTTCGGGCTTAGACCATAGACAATCGATTGGCTATCTTGGAATTTCCATTCTCTTGGTTTTGTTACTTAGTGGCAAAAATGACAGAAAATACCGCTCTGGTATAGTTTTTAGAAATTGTGTATGGAGGAGGGAGCTACAACCCTCTAATTTCGGGCTTAGACCATAAACAATCAATTTGCTATCTTAGAATTTTCATTCTCTTGGTTTTGTTACTTAGTGGCAAAAATGGCAGAAAGTACCACTTTGGTGTAGTTTTTCAAAAGATGTGTATTGCGGGAGGGAGCTAAAAGCATCTTATTTCAGGCTTAGACCATACACAATCGATTGGCTATCTTGGAATTTCCATTCTCTTGGTTTTGTTACATAGTGGCAAAAACGGCAGAAAATACCACTCTGATGCAGTTTTTAAAAATTGTCTATGGAGGAGGGAGCTAAAAGCCTCCCATTTCGGGGTTAGACCATAAACAATCGATTGACTATCTTTGAATTTCCATATTCTTGGTTTTGTTATTTAATAGCAAAAATGGCAGAAAATACCGCTCTGGTGTAGTTTTTCAAAAGATGTCTGTTGAGGGAGGGAGCTAAAAGCTTCTTATTTCAGGCTTAGACCATACACAATCGATTGGCTATCTTGGAATTTCCATTCTCTTGGTTTTGTTACTTAGTGGCAAAAATGGCAGAACATACCCCTCTGGTGCAGTTTTTAAAAATTGTCTATGGAGGAGGGAGCTAAAAGCCTCTCATTTCGGGCTTAGACCATGAACAATCGATTGGCTGTCTTGCCACTTAAAACCTGCTTTTTACATTAGTCTACATTCATTTTTCACATCTAACCTTATTTATCAGCTTTACATATACTCTATTACCAAGCAATACTAATAAAACGGCATTCAATAATTAATTAAAATTCCTGGCTGTCAATTTTGATTGTTCCAGTATTCATCCAAGTAAGAAAAGTTGGAATATTGTCCACACTTAAAATAACTGAGATGAGTAGGGTATTAAGTCGGTCCATCTTTGAAAACAGTTTTATATATCATGATTTCTTTGTTTAACTGTTTCAGGGCTGGCATAAGTAAAACGAGTGGACAATCTAATAATGATTATTACTAATAATATAAATAGTGGTCAAACTTAATTAAGCCGAACTAAATAAATAAAAGCTGGTATAATGTTATAATACATGTAAATAAAAAATACTGTTTCAAAATAATGGTCCAACATACACCCAAAAATCCAAGAAGTGTCTTTTTTCCTTATTAAACGCAATCAGTGTCTTTTTTCCTTATTAAACGCAATCTCCTATGATACTTTGAGAACCTTAAAAAATCAGTCAATATATTTTTATCACATATTATTTCATTTATTTTATTTGTTAGTGGTAACTAGTATTCATTTGAACAGGTTGCCTTTTTTGAAGCACAAACTTCTTATTATCAACGTAACAATTTTGTTATCAACGAAGGACTAAAGGTAAGTTAAATGCCAGTTTAAGAATTAGTGATGAGAGACGAAGCTCAAAATCAAGCATTACCAAAAAATCAAAAACAAAATTGCAGCAAATTATATATAACACAACCAATAGTTAAAAAGAAAATTCCATAGAAATTAAGACGATTAAAGGTCATTAGAACTATAGAGCTCTTATTCTATCAAAAAGACACAAGGAACTGTTTTTTACAATTTTATTATCAGTGACAGTCTAACAGACCCTTAACGGCCTCCTTAAGAAGAAGAGGTGAAAAACAATGTCCAGACTAAAGTATTATAAAAATGTCCAACACAAAATTTGCAGCAAAATCCATCTAATCATAACAATTGCTGCTGCGATAAACCATATTCGTCAGTATTAACCCAGTGGTCACTCTAGAAAAGATCACGTAGGAAGAATACGAGATGATGAGCATTTTGGTATATTTTTTGTTTCGTGGTCTTTGTTTCTGGGATATATCATTTTTCACTGTAAATGCAATGGCGGTATTATTATACGGAAATGCTGGTATCAACCCTAGAAATCCAACTGCATAAAGGAATGAACAAAACACCAAAATAGCATTCTGGCGACAGAATGATGTCAAAGGACATAAACGGCACATCGTATTACAACAAAATGAATGAACTGGAGTTGCAATGAATGAGTGAATGAATGAACGAACACTTTGGTACCGCATGCTGTTTGATATCATTACATTAGGGTTATAACAGCAGTGTCATTTTGTTAGTGACTCTGCCGCACACGGAGCTTTGATTTAGGCTTTAAAGCGAAGATCATCATGAATGATATCTCGTAATTTGATAATTATTCTATATTAATATAGTATATTGTTACTGTTGCTTCTGATTATATAATTGCTTCAGTAATTATAGAACTCTGATTATATATATACACGGCCGCATATGAAAGGGTAAATGCAGGGCATTCTTTAAATCGTAAAAGCAATATTTGAAGATTTCAGAAAGAAAAAATAGAAAGAAAAGAGGATCTGGAGATGCAAGAATATTTTTGGAGTAGGGCCTTCTAAGTACTTGGTATTCCTTCTATCTTTTTTAATCCATACCTTTCTTCGTTGTATAGTTGTTACTATTTGTATAGTTTTGCACTAATGCCTTGCCAAAAAAAGAATTCAGAATTACTTAACTGCTCGAAAAGAGCAACTTCAAACAGACGAAAGACTGACAGACGAAGAATTTACAAATGAAGCCTTATGGTTTAACTGCAACGACACAATGATAAGGTACAACCTATCTTAACCTGTTTTTGCAGAACAAGGATTTAAAAATGTTTTTAAAAGGTCTGTGAAAGAAAAAGATGGGCTCTGTGTTGGCATGCGTTAAAGCTAAATATGAGTATCTTTCATTTCATAGTTCCACTGGCCTTGAATTTTTAGAAATAGAATTATTATTGATAATTATTCTATATTAGTATAATATATTGTTACTGTTGCTTCCGATTATATAGTTGCTTCAGTATTTACAGTATTCTGATTATAGATATAAATGCCCTCATATGAAAGAGAAAATGCAGGGCATTCTTGAAATCAGCAAAGCAATATTTGAAGAGGGCAAAAAGGAAACGATAGAAAGAAAAGAGGATCTAAAGAGGCAAGAAGATTTTGGGAGTAAGGCCAAATTTGAAAGTAAGGAAGTAATAACATGACCCCTCCCCCCGAAGCCCCTGGGGAAAAGTTTTCAAGTTATGATTTTCTGCATATTGTTTAAGTGTAAAGTATAGTTTTAGTTATTGGGAAATCTGCATACTTTTTTCTGGTGGGTGTATCTTAAAATGTGCATGAACCTACTGCTTAGTTTATTTACCAATCGTTTTTGTGAAGTTGAGTTTACGGGTAACGTTAGACGCTTTTTGTATGACAAATTTTGTGATCAGCCATTGCCTTTCAAAAAGTATAAGTTGAAATTGTTATTGCCCAGAGCAAATGCTAACCACAGATCTCTTCCATTCATCAGGCAATGGGGAAAAAGCTTTTTATTGCATGATCTTTCTGATGAACCGTTCATTTTTGTAGTGTTGTGAGAAAGTGCAACTTAAGCATAAAAAGTAAAGGTTGTAGACCGGATGTAAAAGAGAGTTAAATTTAGCGAAACACTAAGCCTTGCATTTTTACAAAATAATACATGACAGAAATGATTATCACAAACGTCTTTATTTACTCCAAATGGTTTTTACAATCGTAAATTGCGGTTATCCAAGCTACTTTCCGTTTATCTGTAATTGTCCAACCGGCATATTGAATAAACTTTAGAAATTAAAGTAAATTAGCTGCCCGAACCATACATGCATAAAAAGGGACAAAATCACGAAAATGTAAGGGTGACAATTTATTGATTAAAATTTAGGAGGAAAGTTTGTTGTCTATTTATATTTCCTATAGCGAAACTGTTACTGTTTTTTTTTATCGTTATACACCTGATTAGCTTTAATCCGCAGAAAATCAATGTTAATTGTCAAAATGATCATAATAGGTAGTTAGTCTTTCACACCTTTTAACTATTTACCTTGACATGACTTTTAGAATTAAAACAAATCGTATAAAGCCATGATGTGAATGGTATATTTATAACAGTTTCAATATGGACTCTGAAATATGTAACAATCTAATTGTAAGTAGCTCTCTCTGCTATTAAAGGATTGTCTTCTTCTTCTTTGAATATTCTCATTTATTTGACTGAAATCGCTTAATAATAATAAAATATAATATAAAAAGCTTCTGAGATCTAGATTTCAGGAGATTCCAGCTAAATGTCTTCTTTTTCTTTGAATATTCTCATTTATTTGACTGAAATTGCTTAATAATAGTAAAATATAATATAAAAGGCTTCTGAGATCTAGGTTTCAGGAGATTCCAGTTAAATGTTTCCTTTTTCTTTGAATATTCTCGTTTATTTGATTGAAATTGCTTAATAATAATAAGAAATAACATAAAAAAGCTTCCGATATCTAGGCTTCAGGAGATTCCAGTTAACTGTCTTCTTTCTCTTTCAATATTCTCGTTTATTTGATTGAAATTGCTTAATAATAATAATAAATAACATAAAAAAGCTTCCGATATCTAGTAAAGAACCGGCCTATTATGCCAATTAAAAAATATTCATAAAAGAAACAAAAATTTTCTAGTGCCTCTTTTAAGTGAACAATATGATTGGAGGGCAGCTAAGCTCACCACGCTCCTTTTTTTTCGTCAAAGTATTTGGATCAGCATTTTTAAGTAGTCATTTTGTTCAGCATAGCTGAAAGGTTTAATAACTATGCCCTTAGAGATAAAATGACCCTTCCCCCCTCTGGAGCCCCTGGGGAAAAGTTTTCAAGTTATGATTTTTTGCCTATTGTTTAAGTATACAGTATAGTTTTAGTTATTGGGAAATCTGCATACTTTTTTCTGGTGGGTGCATCTTAAAATGTGTATGAACTTACTGCTTAGTTTATTTACCGCTCATTTGAGTGAAGTTGAGTTTACGGGTAACGTTAGACGCTTTTTATATGGCAAATTTTGTGATCAGCCATTGCCTTTCAAAAAGTATAAGTTGAAATTGTTATTGCCCAGAGCAAATGCTAACCACAGATCTCTTCCATTCATCAGGCAATGGGGAAAAAGCTTTTTATTGCATGATCTTTCTGATGAACCGTTCATTTTTGTAGTGTTGTGAGAAAGTGCAACTTAAGCATAAAAAGTAAAGGTTGTAGACCGGTTGTAAAGGAGAGTTATATTTAGCGAAAAACTAAGTCTTGTATTTTTACCAAATAATACATAACAGAAATGATTATCGCAAACGTCTTTATTTACTCCAAATGGTTTTTAAAATCGTAAATTGCGGTTATCCAAGCTACTTTCCGTCTATGAGTAATTGTCCAACCGGCACATTGAATAAACTTTAGAAATTCGAGTAAATTAGCTGCCCGAACCATACATGCATAAAAAGGAACAAAATGACGAAAATGTAAGGGTGACAATTTATTGATTAAAATTTAGGAGGAAAGTTTGTTGTCTATTTATTTTTCCTATAGTGACTTTTTTTTTTTTTTTTTTTTTTTTTTTTTTTTTTTTTTATCGTTATACACCTGATTAGCTTTAATCCGTAGAAAATCAATGTTAATTGTCAAAATGATCATGATAGGTTGTTAGTCTTTCACACCTTTTAACTATTTACCTTGACATGACTTTTAGAACTAAAACAAATCGTATAAAGCCATGATGTGAATGGTATATTTATAACAGTTTCAATATGGACTCTGAGACATGTAACAATCCAATTGTAAGTAGCTCTCTCTGCTATTAAAGGATTGTCTTC
Source organism: Artemia sp. Qi Xiang Cuo (assembly GCF_049724085.1). Taxonomy (NCBI): domain Eukaryota; kingdom Metazoa; phylum Arthropoda; class Branchiopoda; order Anostraca; family Artemiidae; genus Artemia; species Artemia sp. Qi Xiang Cuo. Next base: position 4,941,862 of record NC_142812.1, on the reverse strand, counting down.
TTCTTCTTTGAATATTCTCATTTATTTGACTGAAATTGCTTAATAATAATAAAATATAATATAAAAGGCTTCTGAGATCTAGATTTCTGGAGATTCCAGCTAAATGTCTTCTTTTTCTTTGAATATTCTCATTTATTTGCCTGAAATTGCTTAATAATAGTAAAATATAATATAAAAAGCTTCTGAGATATAGGTTTCAGGAGATTCCAGTTAAATGTCTTCTTTTTATTTGAATATTCTCGTTTATTTGATTGAAATTGTTTAATAATACGTAATATAAAATAACATAAAAAAGCTTCCGATATCTAGGCTTCAGGAGATTCCAGTTAACTGTCTTCTTTTTCTTTCAATATTCTCGTTTATTTGATTGAAATTGCTTAATAATAATAATAAATAACATAATAAGCTTCCGAGATCTAGTAAAAAACCGGCCTATTATGCTGATTAAAAACATTCATAAAAGAAACAAACATTTTCTAGTGCCCCTTTTAAGTGAACAATATGATTGGAGGGCTGCTAAGCTCCCCACGCTCCTTTTTTTCGTCAAAGTATTTGGATCAGCATTTTTAAGTAGTCATTTTGTTCAGCATAGCTGAAAGGTTTAATAACTATGCCTTTAGAGATAACATGACCCCTCCCCCCCCCCCGGAGCCCCTGGGGAAAAGTTTTCAAGTTATGATTTTTGCATATTGCTTAAGTATAAAGCATAGTTTTAGTTATTGGGAAATCTTCATACTTTTTTCTGGTGGGTGCATCTTAAAATGTGCATGAACTTACTGCTTATTTTATTTACCGTTCATTTTTGTGAAGTTGAGTTTACGGGTAATGTTAGACGCTTTTTATATGGCAAATTTTGCGATCAGCCATTGCCTTTCAAAAAGTAGAAGTTGAAAATGTTATTGCCCAGAGCAAATGCTAACCACAAATCTCTTCCATTCATCAGGCAACGGGATAAAAGCTTTTTATTTCATGATCTTTCTGATGAACCATTCATTTTTGTAGTGTTGTGAGAAAGTGCAACTTAAGCATAAAAAGTAAAGGTTGTAGACCGGATGTAAAGGAGAGTTACATTTAGCAAAACACTAAGTCTTGTATTGTTTACCAAATAATACATAACAGAAATGATTATCGCAAACATCTTTATTTACTCCTAATGGTTTTTACAATCGTAAATTGCGGTTATCCAAGCTACTTTCCGTTTATCTGTAATTGTCCAACCGGCATATTGAACAAACTTTAGAAATTCGAGTAAATTAGCTGCCCGAATCATACATGTATAAAAAGGGACAAAATCACGAAAATGTAAGGGTGACAATTTATTGATTAAAATTTAGGAGGAAAGTTTGTTGTCTATTTATTTTTCCTATGAACTAGTGGAAAATAGGTATTTTCAAGATATAGATGGGGCAACTGTTCCCACTACCCCCACCCATAAGTTAATGTTGCTCCTTACTTTCACTTAACAAAAAAAAGTTGTTCCTTTTTTTATTGCAGTGAGTGGTGTAGAAAAGTTGTGACCCGTATTCTGGTCTGTTCTTTTTTTTCGAATTGAAAGAAAAAAAACATGTTTTTTTTTTAAATATAAAGTTAGGAGCGACATTAGAACTTGAAACACGTAGAGTTTATTTTTGTTGATTTAGTTTCATTTAACTTTACTAACATGATATTTTATTTTTAAGTTTCAAGAGGCACAATCAATCTTTGATTGTAGCCAATGAAGAGAAATGTCAGTAACTGAAGAGAAGGATCAGAGAAAATTTTTTATATACTGAATTTAAAGTTTAAAAAAGAAACTCAGTTTCTTTTTTAAATCCAATCTATTATTTGGATTTAAAAAAGATGGAAAGATGTAAAAAAAATGTTTTTTTATTTGATTTCTGATGGTTACGAAATAATGGCGGGAAATCCGGCTCCCGCTCCATGGAAAGTTCTTCTCATGTAAAATAGTCCCCCACTCCACCAAGAAAAATTCTTGCGGTCAATTTCAAATCCCCTTCTCTGTGGAAAAGTTTTCATTTAAATACCCAATTCCTAGTATAAAGTTGATCCCGGAGAAAATTTTCCCGATAGAATTTCTCCCGTGGAACCCCCCCCCACCCCCAACGAAAAGATACTCTAGAAAATTCTAACCTGGTGACAATTCCCCTTAAAATCTCTCCATCTAAAATAATATCAGAAAGAAGCATCTTATAAAAATAACATACCTGTGTAAAGGCAAATTCAGCTTGTCGCCAAGTCTTTTCTTGCAACATGAAATAACAATTCTCAAAATCTCAATGAAATCAAACGTATAAATTAACGCGTTTGCTTGAGGCAAAGAAGAAAAAGCGCAAGGAACTCGCGAACTCGCAAAATTCCATGCAATCTGGTGTTTATTTAATAATATGTCTATGTGACCCAACACTGAATGAAATATTTTGAATATTTGTAAAACCCAAAGCTGATCTTTCTTGTAACTTGATACGTCTCTGTAAAACGTGTTTGCTGACAGAAGTCAAATATCCCCTCCTGTAACCTGATATGATTTATATTTGTTTGGGTTCTTGGGCGCTGGGCAACTGGTTTTGTTGAATAAAAAGTCACGAAGTCTTTTAACAGTGGGGCACCTATTACATTTTATGGTAAATTCCTGGGACATTGTTTTTCACTTAATAAAAATATTGTATATGGCATAATAATAATATGGCATAATAAATAAAATTTAATTTTCATAATGATTTAACATACATTGAATATTATTAACTTTGAAGCAATGGATATATCAATTTGCAATGTGAGTACAGTTTACTAAATTTCTTAATTTATTTCCCAATAAAATCGTTTTACCAGCCCACTAGTAAATTCAAATTTCAGGGGGACATAACCCCCCTCCCCCTCCCCCAACCATACAAGCCCTACAATTTGATGACTATAGTCGCAAGAAAACGTAAAGTACGCTCTTTTTTCTATTATGTAAATAAAAACCCTCCCCCACTGCTCTGTTTACGAGCTTAATTCTTTAGAAATAGTTATTTCGTTCAAAATGTCCATTTTTTCCATTATGCATTTAAGATGTGTTGTCTTTTTTCCGATCTATATAGAACCAGCTGTATTAAAAGAAACTGTTAGTTTTGGAGAAAAGGGCAGCACGCTTGTATTATCACAGATTATTAGATAATGCCTTTGTCTGATTCAAGACATGTTGACTAACAAAAAACCCGTGTTACTGACTGGAAATAAAAAATTTTACCAAGAATTATCTGAATAAATATTATTTGGACGATTGTTTGATTGATGAAGGATCTCCTAGAGTAGTTATAGTGTGATAGTGGGCGCTATATTTAATACCCCGGTAAGCAAGTGACTAGAAAAGACTGAAGTTGATTTTTTTCCAGGACTTGGATATTTAGATAACAACTTAAAAACGAACAAAGCTTATTCATGAGACAGGCGGCACTAACATGAATTCAACGAGAGAAAGCGTTATTCACTATGCACCGCGATCACTTTGTAGCAAGGTAACGGCAACTTCTATGGTAAGCACCATTTATCAGAGGAGTAAGGGGGGTTCAGTTAAGTGAGGGTTCAGTTGCATGGGGGATTCAGAAGCTTGGGATTCAGTTAAAGAATACCTCCTTGAAAGATATATTGTTTTAAATGTATTTTATAGTTATTACCAAAACGTTGCGATGTCTTTCTCACACCAACTAGTAAATATTTATTAGGCCTTTTTTTTCTGATCAATTATTTTCAGTGTTAGCTAATACAAAGTTGGGTAGGGGGAATGTCACCTTCTCGACAGTTATTGATTTAATGAAATTTATAGCCATTAACCAAACACTGCATTATGTTTCTCACACCAACTAGTAAATATTTATCAGGAATTTATTTTTTCTGTTCAATTATTTTCTGTGTAAGCCAATAAAATGATAGAAAGAGGGAAATTATGTTTTGAGTGGGTAAAAAAAAATTGGCATAGTATTAACTTTATAAAATAAAGAATATGTCACATGGAAAATAAAGCCATTTTTACCATTTCAAGCCTGAGAAAAAAATACGACAGAAGAAAATAAAAATACTGGAATTAAAAACAACGACTGACATCTGGGATACTGTACCACTAAGCATGGAGGAGGAGATGCATCTCGTAGATCAAACTGCTTCAGTTGAAAGATAGTATAGTTTCGTGAAGAGCTGGGACCATCAAGCACAGTGCTATGAGTTAGACCCCTATTTGCATTTTAATTTTAAATGCTATTACTGATCCGGGTAAAACCAACACCAATATACCTCATTCTTTATTCTAACTTAACTTGTAGGAATAGGACTTCATTCCAACAACTAAATCAGTTTATTTATATATAATAGTGAACAAAAAAAGACTATTAATTTTCTCCATTCTTCTTCTTCTTCTGATCTTGCGCCCATGCCTCCTTCTCACTCGGAGTCAGTCCCCGTCTTAATATCCGGTAGAAATTGCATATCCCGCTTGTTCTTCATGCCTCATTATATCCGTCATGAGTGATACAGTGAGTGTCATTGATCGTATCGTCCAGATCTACACATGAAAATTAAAAGGCTTAAAATAAATGGAAGTTCTATAAGATGTAATGAACAAAAATTATTGCTTCGTAAACAATCTAATTTTGATAACGAAAATGTATTAAAAAGGCCGTAAAAAAAAATTTCAAGATTGTATTGATGAGAATTTGGATAACATATGGTTCTCATTCCCATTGAGTGAATAAGAAGATGTGTTACTCTGAAATCTACTTGTGAAACATAGAATTATAAAACCACTGATACACCCAGAAATTCAACAATTAAGGTGTTGTAGGAAAATACACGGTTAAAATACCCCTTTAAACATGTACAACGACTCGACTGATAGAAGAAAAAGGATACAAATTCCATATATTTTAAGCCTTTTAATTTTCATGTTTAGATCGGGAGCCTAGGATCGATGACACTCACTGTATCACTCATGACGGATATTATGAGGCATGGAGAACAAGCGGGGTATGCAATTTCTACCGGATATTAAGACGGGGACTGACCCCGAGTGAGAAGGAGGCATGGGTGCAAGATTAGAAGAAGAAGAAGAATGGGGAAAATTAAGTCTTCTTTTTTTTGTTCACTATTATATATAAATAAACTGATTTAGTTGTTGGAATGAGTATAGTATCTAAGCCTTACGCTGAAGTGTACACTTTCTTATTCTGAGTAAGCACCTAATAAAACCCTTGTATTTCAATTTGTGTTCGTAAATAGTAGTAGGTCTTAGGAGTGAGCCTGCATGATTCCCATCTCTCTCAGGGACTCGTAAGACCTAAGGTAAAATTCCAAAGGATAGCTTTATAATCGTGTAAATTAGTTCCGTTGCTATTAAATATTAAAGTGCTTCTTCGCAGGCTAACGAGGTCAGGAGGAAGAAAAGTTCAATCTTGAGTACACCATAATGGCATTCAGAAGACAGATTCAGACATATCTGACATTGTATTGCAACTCAATGAATTAACTGACCGGATGTAATACGAATTCCTCTTTATATTGTTAATCCAATTTTGGGTGCTGAAGAAATACCATTTTTCACTGTGAATACAATGGCTGTATCATTTACAGGGCCGAATGCATTAATGAACTGGCCTGATGCGATCTAAATTCGTATTTATATTGTTGCTCGAATCTGAGGAGGTGTGGAAATATTTGCATAAACTCCTTTTTCACTTCATACATCAGATCAAAATAAAAAAATTTATTTATATCATTAGCCCAGTATTTTACATTTGCCTTAAAGTTGGGCCATATTCTAGAATATTCTGTTGCTATTTTACCTCGTATACTTCTACTGTTGGATTGTATTAATTTAATTCATTTTTTAACGCAATCCCCAAGTATTGGTAATTTTTAACAATGGCTATATCTCGTATGACAATGACAGTGTTGGTCTACCCCTTAGCCTGGATGTGAATCTAAAATTGTAAATACCCCTCATTAGACGATCTTAGCCATCAACTATTAAAACAAAGTTCTGACAGGTGATTAGAGAATAGTCTTCTATTTAGAAATGTATAAGGAGAATCAACACCTTACATTTTTCTGGAATCTGGTATTATTTCTGGTAAATTATGATATCGGCAAAAGTAATAATGCTTTTATATGACGATAATAAAAAGTCATAAGATCAAGAGAATTCAATTCGACTACGGGAAAGAGGTGGATCTCTAACAGTCACTCGAATGGCCAGCCTCAATAACAAATTATAATGGTGTGTCGCAGATTTTTTTATATGGGTTGTATCACTTTTTCGGCCAAGAAAAACTAGCCGAATGTTTCTTTTATTAATTCTTAACAAGTTCATTTCTTTTATATTCCTCCTAAGTCTCCTGTTTATATTGGAGTGCACTTCTTTTCTTGTCTAAACTTAATTTTTCTGCTTTAATTATACTATAAGACCAAGCAATATTATTCAACAGGTTTTCTTTTAAAAATTCCAAACAAGTTCCTTTTCTTCATATGCCACTTAAAACCTTCTTTTTATATTAGTCTACATTCATTTTTCATATCTAACCTGATTCTTGGCTTTACATATACTCTATTACCAAGCAATACTAATAAAAAGGCATTCAATAATTAATTAAAATTCCTGGCTGCCAATTTTGATTGTTCCAGTGTTCACCCAACTAAGAAAAGTTGGAATATTGTCCACACTTAAAATAACTCAGATGAGTAGGGTAATAAGTCGGTCCATCTTTGAAAATAGTTTTATATATTATGATGTCTTTGTTTAACTGTTTCAGGGCTGGAATCAGTAAAACGAGTGGACAAGCTAATAATGCTTATTCCTAATAATATAAATATTGGTCAAACTTAATTAAGCCGAACTAAATAATTAAAAGCTGGTATAATGTTATAATACATGTAAATAAAAATCCTGTTTCAAAATAATGGTCCAACATACACCCAAAAATCTAAGAAGTGTCTTTTTTCCTTATTAAACGCAATCTCCTATGATACTTTAAGAACCTTTGAAAAATCTATCAATATATTTTTATCACATATTATTTTATTTATTTTATTTGTTAGTGGTAACTAGTATTCATATGAACAGGTTGCCTTTTTTGAAGCACAAACTTATTGTTATCAACGTAACAATTTTGTCATCAACGAAGGAATAAAGGTAAGTTAAATGCCAGTTTAAGAATTAGTGATGAGAGACGATGCTCAGAATCAAGTATTACCAAAAAATTAAAAACAAAATTGCAGCAAATTATATATACCACAGCCAATAGTTAAAAAGAAAATTCCGAAAAGATTAAGGAATAAACAAAACACCAGAGTAACATTCCGGCGACAGATGTCAAAGGACATATAAGGCATATCGTATCACAACACAATGAATGAACTGGAGTTGCAATGAATGAGTGAATGAATGAATTAACACTTTATTACCACTTGCTGTTTGATATCATTACACTAGGGTTATAACAGCAGTGCCATTTTGTTAGTTTTATCAACGAAGGAATAAAGGTAAGTTAAATGCCAGTTTAAGAATTAGAGATGAGAGACGATGCTCAGAATCAAGTATAACCAAAAAATCAAAAACTAAATTGCAGCAAATTATATATATTACAACCAATAGTAAAAAAGAAAATTCCGCCAAAATTAAGAAGATTCAAGGTCAGTGGAACTATAGAGCTCTTGTTCTGTCAAACTTACACCAGGAACTGTTTTTGTCAACTTTGTTATCAGTAACAGTCTAAAGGACCCTGAACTGCCCCCTTAAGAAGAAGAGATGAAAAATGATATCCAGACTGAAGTATTACAAAAATATCCAACCCAAAATGTAGAACAAAATCCATCAAATCATAATAATTGCAACTACAATAAACCATATTCGTCAGTATTTACCCAGTAGTCACTCTAGAAAAGATCACTAGGAAGAATACGAGATGATGGGCATTTTGGTATTTTTTGTTTCGTGGTCTTTGTTTCTGGGATATATCATTTTTCACTGTAAAAGCGATGGCGGTATTATTATACGGAAATGCTGGTTTCAACCTCGGAAATCCAACTGCATGAAGGAATAAACAAAACACCAAAATAGCATTCTGGCGACAGATCGTCGCCTGAAAGCGGTTTTGCCGAAAATAACAATTTTTGGTGAAACTGAGTTACAAACGCCATCTTGTGTAAAAAAAAAATCTCCTTTCGAATGGTCTAATTGACATTGCTGTAAGACGTCTCTAACTACCTGTATTTTGCAGTTCTCCTTTGCCGAATCGCATATTTTTCGATTTCTTTAAAGCGGTTTTGCCGAATCGCATTCGGGATTATAGCATGGTCCGTTTTGCCGAAAGTTGCTGATTTGCTGAACGCGACCTTGGAGAAGAAGACGATCTTTCTTATCTTGATGAACAAGATATAATTATGAGGCCCAAGAGATTGAAAATGTCGATTTCCCCAGATATTTTTGAAACAGACAGGGTAAGAATTAGATATTTTGAGACAGAAGTATGTATAGCAGCATTAATTGGAGTTTGCTTCCACAGTTCTATAGGAGGTGCTAATGAAGGTTCATGGCAAGAAAACAGTCTAGAACACTAATCTGTTTCCTACTTGGGGAGCTAGTCCTGATTCAGCTGGCAAACATCTTCCTGAATGGATGTCAATATTGCATTCATATGTCTTCCTAACTCTGATGAACACCCCAAATAGGCACTTTGATCCTAAATGTATTAAACCTTGGCAGGGGTTACTGACTTCTTTTTTATGCTGGTTTACCATAGGAAACTGTTATTGCAAGTGGCCCCCTAAAAATAAGATTGAATAGACAATAGAACTTATTGTTTTTTCATGCGTTTAGTTAAAGAAAACTTTGGGGAGCCACTTGCAATAACAATTTCATGTGGTAAACCAGTATAAAAAAGAAGTCACAAACCCCTATCATAGTTTAATGCATTTTGGATCACAGTGCCCATCTGGGGTGTTCATCAGAGTTAGGAAGACACATGAATGTAATATTAACATGAACATCCCATTTAGGAAGATGTTTGCCAGCTGAATCAGGACTAGCTCCCCAAGTAGGAAACACATTAGTGTTCTAGACTGGTAGAAAAAGCTGGGTCAAAGGTTTCAGTCAAGGAAACAGATGAGGTGTTTGCTCTTTGACCTGTCTGTGTGTAGGCTAATGAAAGGGTGCGGAACTAGTTTGTGTCACTAAAATCATTCTTGGAAAATGTTCCAGTAACATGGGTGAACATAATGCTTTCTTTTTTAGCCCCGAAGATTTGTCTTCAGATGAAGATTCTGACCCGACGTATTTCCCGCAAGTGGAAAGTGATCCAGAATCTCAACCCAGTAAGGGATCTTCATCAGAAGTCGAAAGTACTGCACTCTGCGAATATGATGGCCAGTCCAGCTCTCCTACTACTCGGACAAGTAATAGAACAGAAAGTGAACCAGAGGCTACCAGAGAAATCAGTAAAATACTACCCAGTATTTTACATTTGCCTTAAAGTTGGGCCATATTCTAGAATATTCTAATGCTATTTTACCTTGTATACTTCTACTGTTGGCTTGTATTAATTTAATTCATTTTTTAACGCAATCCCCACGTATTGGTAATTTTTAACAATGGCTATATCCCGTATGACAATGACAGTGTTGGTCTACTCCTTAGCCTGGATGTGAATCTAAAATTGTAAATACCCTCATGAGACGATCTTAGCCATCAACTATTAAAACAAAGTTCTGACAGGTGATTAGAGAATAGTCTTCTATTTAGAAATGTACAAGGAGAATCAACACCTTACATTTTTCTGGTATCTGGTATTATTTCTGGTAAATTATGATATCGGCAAAAGTAATAATGCTTTTATATGACGATAATAAAAAGTCATAAGATCAAGAGAATTCCATTCGACTACGAGCAAGAGGTGGATCTTTAACAGTCCCTCGAATGGCCAGCCTCAATAACAAATTATAATGGTGTGTCGCAGATTTTTTTATATGGGTTGTATCACTTTTTCGGCCAAGCAAAACTATCCGAATACTTTCTTTTATTAATTCGTAACAAGTTCTTTTCTTTTATATTCCTCCTAAGTCTGCTTTTTACATTGGAGTGCACTTTTTTTCTTGTCTAACCTTACTTTTTCTGCTTTAATTATACTATAAGACCAAGCAATATTATTCAACAGGTTTTCTTTAAAAAATTCCAAACAAGTTCATTTTCTTCGTATGTCACTTAAAACCTGCTTTTTACATTAGTCTACATTCATTTTTCACATCTAACCTTATTTTTCGGCTTTAAATATACTCTATTACTAAGCAATACTAATAAAACGGTATTCAATAATGAATTAAAATTCTTGGCTGTCAATTTTGATTGTTCCAGTGTTCATCCAAGTAAGAAAAGTTGGAATATTGTCCACACTTAAAATAAATCAGATTAGTCGGGTAATAAGTCGGTCCGTCTTTGAAAATAGTTTTATATATTATGATTTCTTTGTTTAACTGTTTCAGGGGTGGAATCAGTAAAACGAGTGGACAAGCTAATAATGCTTATTCCTAATAATATAAATAGTCGTCAAACTTAATTAAGCCAAACTAAATAATTAAAAGCTGTTATAATGTTATAATACATGTAAATAAAAAATACTGTTTCAAAATAATGGTCCAACATACACCCAAAAATCCAAGAAGTGTCTTTTTTCCTTATTAAACGCAATCTCCTATGATACTTTAAGAACCTTAGAAAATCTATCAATATATTTTTATCACATATTATTTTATTTATTTTATTTGTTAGTGGTAACTAGTATTCATTTGAACAGGTTGCCTTTTTTGAAGCACAAACTTCTTATTATCAACGTAACAATTTTGTTATCAACGAAGGAATAAAGGTAAGTTAAATGCCAGTTTAAGAATTAGTGATTAGAGACGATGCTCAAAATCAAGAATTACCAAAAAATCAAAAACAAAATTGCAGCAAATTATATATACCACAACCAATAGTTAAAAAGAAAGTTCCACAAAAATTAAGACGATTCAAGCCCAGTGGAACTATAGAGTTCTTGTTCTATCAAACAGACGTCAGGAACTGCTTTTTGTAACTTTATTATCAGCAAAAGAATGAAAGACGGTAAAAGGCCCACTTAAGAAGAGATGAAAAATAATGCCCAGAATAAAGTATTACTAAAATGTCGAACACAAAAATTGCAGCAAAATCGATCTAACCCTACCAATTGCTGCTGCGATAAACCATATTCGTCAGTATTTACCCAGTGGTCACTCTAGAAAAGATCACTTAGGAAGAATACGAGATGATGAGCATTTGGTATTTTTTATTTCGTGGTCTTTGTTTCTGGGATATATCATTTTTCACTGTAAATGCAATGGCGGTATTATTATACGGAAATGCTGGTTTCAACTTCAGAAATCCAACTGCAGAAAGGAATAAACAAAAAACTAAAATAGCATTCCGGCGACAGATGTCAAAGGCCATAAACGGCACATCGTATTACAACACAATGAATGAACTGGAGTTGCAATGAATGAGTGAATGAATGAACGAACACTTTGTTACCACATGCTGTTTGATACCTTTACACAAGGGTTATAACAGCAGTGCCATTTTGTTAGTGACTCTGCCGCACATGGAACTTTGAATTAGGCTTTGATGCGAAGATCATGATGAATGATATATCATAATTTGATAATTATTCTATATTAATATAATATATTGTTACTGTTGCTTCTGATTATATAGTTGCTTCAGTAATTATAGAATTCTGATTATATAGATACATGGCCGTATATGAAAGGGCGAATGGAGGGCCTTCTTGAAATCAGCAAAGCAATATTTGAAGCGGGCAAAAAGGAAACGGTAGAAAGAAAAGAGGATTTAAAGAGGTAAGAAGATTTTGGAAGTAGGGCAAATTTGAAAGTAAGGAAGTAATAACATGACCCCTCCCCCCGAAGCCCCTGGGGAAAAGTTTTCAAGTTATGATTTTCTGCATATTGTTTAAGTGTAAAGTATAGTTTTAGTTATTGGGAAATCTGCATACTTTTTTCTGGTGGGTGTATCTTAAAATGTGCATGAACCTACTGCTTAGTTTATTTACCAATCGTTTTTGTGAAGTTGAGTTTACGGGTAACGTTAGACGCTTTTTGTATCGCAAATTTTGTGATCAGCCATTGCCTTTCAAAAAGTATAAGTTGAAATTGTTATTGCCCAGAGCAAATGCTAACCACAGATCTCTTCCATTCATCAGGCAATGGGGAAAAAGCTTTTTATTGCATGATCTTTCTGATGAACCGTTCATTTTTGTAGTGTTGTGAGAAAGTGCAACTTAAGCATAAAAAGTAAAGGTTGTAGACCGGATGTAAAAGAGAGTTAAATTTAGCGAAACACTAAGCCTTGCATTTTTACAAAATAATACATGACAGAAATGATTATCACAAACGTCTTTATTTACTCCAAATGGTTTTTACAATCGTAAATTGCGGTTATCCAAGCTACTTTCCGTTTATCTGTAATTGTCCAACCGGCATATTGAATAAACTTTAGAAATTAAAGTAAATTAGCTGCCCGAACCATACATGCATAAAAAGGGACAAAATCACGAAAATGTAAGGGTGACAATTTATTGATTAAAATTTAGGAGGAAAGTTTGTTGTCTATTTATTTTTCCTATAGCGAAACTGTTACTGTTTTTTTTTATCGTTATACACCTGATTAGCTTGAATCCATAGAAAATCATTGTTAAATGTGAAAATGATCATAATAGGCAGTTAGTCTCTCACACTTTTTAACTATTTACCTTGACATGACTTTTAGAATTAAAACAAATCGTATAAAGCCATGATGTGAATGGTATATTTATAACAGTTTCAATATGGACTCTGAAATATGTAACAATCCAATTGTAAGTAGCTCTCTCTGCTATTAAAGGATTGTCTTCTTCTTCTTTGAATATTCTCATTTATTTGACTGAAATCGCTTAATAATAATAAAATATAATATAAAAAGCTTCTGAGATCTAGATTTCAGGAGATTCCAGCTAAATGTCTTCTTTTTCTTTGAATATTCTCATTTATTTGACTGAAATTGCTTAATAATAGTTAAATATAATATAAAAGGCTTCTGCGATCTAGGTTTCAGGAGATTCCAGTTAAATATCTTCTTTTTCTTTGAAAGTTATCTTTTGTTTGATTGATATTGCTTAATAATAATAAGAAATAACATAAAAAAGCCTCCAAAATCAAAGCTTCAGGAGATTCTAGATAACTGTCTTCTTTCTCTTTCAATGTTCTCGTTTATTTGATCTAAATTGCTTAATAATTATAAATAAATAACATAATAAGCTTCAGAGATCTAGTAAAAAACCGGCCTATTATTCCGATTAAAAAATATTCGTAAAAGAAACAAAAATTTTCTAGAATCTCTTTTAAGGGAAAAATATGATTGGAAGGCAGCTAAGCTCACCATGCTCCTTTTTTTTCGTCAATGTGTTCAGATCAGCAATTTTAAGTATTCATTTTGTTCAGCATAGTTGAAAAGTTTAACAACTCTGCCTTTAGAGATAACATGACCCCTCCCCCCCTCTGAAGCCCCTGGGGGAAAGTTTTCAAGATATGATTTTTTGGCTATTGTTTAAGTATACAGTATAGTTCTAGTTATTGTGGAATCTGCATACATTTTTCTGGTGGGTGCATCTTAAAATATGCATGAACTTACTGCTTAGTTTATTTACCGCTCATTTGAGTGAAGTTGAGTTTACGGGTAACGTTAGACGCTTTTTATATGGCAAATTTTGTGATCAGCCATTGCCTTTCAAAAAGTATAAGTTGAAATTGTTATTGCCCAGAGCAAATGCTAACCACAAATCTCTTCCATTCATCAGGCAATGGGGAAAAAGCTTTTTATTGCATGATCTTTCTGATGACCCATTAATTTTTGTAGTGTTGTGAGAAAGTGCAACTTAAGCATAAAAAGTAAAGGTTGTAGACCGGTTGTAAAGGAGAGTTATATTTAGCGAAAAACTAAGTCTTGTATTTTTACCAAATAATACATAACAGAAATGATTATCGCAAACGTCTTTATTTACTCCAAATGGTTTTTAAAATCGTAAATTGCGGTTATCCAAGCTACTTTCCGTCTATCAGTAATTGTCCAACCGGCACATTGAATAAACTTTAGAAATTCGAGTAAATTAGCTGCCCGAACCATACATGCATAAAAAGGGACAAAATGACGAAAATGTAAGGGTGACAATTTATTGATTAAAATTTAGGAGGAAAGTTTGTTGTCTATTTATTTTTCCTATAGTGACTTTTTTTTTTTTTTTTTTTTTTTTTTTTTTTTTTTTTATCGTTATACACCTGATTAGCTTTAATCCGTAGAAAATCAATGTTAATTATCAAAATGATCATAATAGGTTGTTAGTCTCTCACACCTTTTAACTATTTACATTGACATGACTTTTAGAATTAAAACAAATCATATAAGGCCATGATGTGAATGATATATTTATAATAGTTTCAATATGGACTCTGAGACATGTAACAATCCAATTTTAAGCAGCTCTCTCTGCTATTAAGGGATTGTCTTCTTTTTCTTTGAATATTCTCATTTATTTGACTGAAATTGCTTAATAATAATAAAATGTAATATAAAAGACTTCTGAGATCAAGATTTCAGGAGATTCCAGATAAATTTCTTCTTTTTCTTTGAATATTCTCATTTATTTGACTGAAATTGCTTAATAATAGTAAAATATAATATAAAAAGGCTTCTGAGATCTAGGTTTCAGGCGATTCCAGTTAAATGTCTTCTTTTTCTTTGAATATTCTCGTTTATTTGATTGAAATTGTTTAATAATACGTAATAAAAAATAACATCAAAAAGCTTCTAATATCTAAGCCTCAGGAGATTCCAGTTAACTGTCTTACATTTTTTAAATGTTTTCGTTTATGTGATTGAAATTGCTTAATAATAATAATAAATAATATAATAAGCTTCAGATATCTAGTAAAAAACCGGCCTATTATGCTGATTAAAAAACATTCATAAAAGAAACAAACATTTTCTAGTGCCCCTTTTAAGGGAACAATATGATTGGAGGGCAGCTAAGCTCCCCATGCTCCTTTTTTTCGTCAATGTATTTGGATCAGCAATTTTAAGTAGCCATTTTGTTCAGCATAGTTGAAAGGTTTAATAACTATGCCTTTAGAGATAACATGACCCCTCCCCCCCCCCCGGAGCCCCTGGGGAAAAGTTTTCAAGTTATGATTTTTGCATATTGTTTAAGTATAAAGTAAAGTTTTAGTTATTGAGGTATCTGCATACTTTTTTCTGGTGGGTGCATCTTAAAATGTGCATGAACTTACTGCTTAGTTTATTTACCGATCATTTTTGTAAAGTTGAGTTTACGGGTAATGTTAGACGCTTTTTATATGGCAAATTTTGTGATCAGCCATTGTCTTTCAAAAATTAGAAGTTGAAATTGTTATTGCCCAGAGCAAATGCTAACCACAAATCTCTTCCATTCATCAGGCAACGGGATAAAAGCTTTTTATTTCATGATCTTTCTGATGAACCATTCATTTTTGTAGTGTTGTGAGAAAGTGCAACTTAAGCATAAAAAGTAAAGGTTGTAGACCGGATGTAAAGGAGAGTTACATTTAGCAAAACACTAAGTCTTGTATTGTTTACCAAATAATACATAACAGAAATGATTATCGCAAACATCTTTATTTACTCCTAATGGTTTTTACAATCGTAAATTGCGGTTATCCAAGCTACTTTCCGTTTATCTGTAATTGTCCAACCGGCATATTGAATAAACTTTAGAAATTTGAGTAAATTAGCTTCCCAAACCATATATGTATAAAAAGGGACAAAATCACGAAAATATAAGGGTGACAATTTATTGATTAAAATTTAGGATGAAACTTTGTTGTCTATTTACTTTTCCTATGAACTAGTGGAAAATAGGTATTTTCAAGATATAGATGGGGCAACTGCTCCCTCTACCCCCACCCATAAGTTAATGTTGCTCCTTACTTTCACTTAACAAAAAAAAGTTGTTCCTTTTTTTATTGCAGTGAGTGGTGTAGAAAAGTTGTGACCCGTATTCTGGTCTGTTCTTTTTTTTCGAATTGAAAGAAAAAAAACATGTTTTTTTTTTAAATATAAAGTTAGGAGCGACATTAGAACTTGAAACACGTAGAGTTTATTTTTGTTGATTTAGTTTCATTTAACTTTACTAACATGATATTTTATTTTTAAGTTTCAAGAGGCACAATCAATCTTTGATTGTAGCCAATGAAGAGAAATGTCAGTAACTGAAGAGAAGGATCAGAGAAAATTTTTTATATACTGAATTTAAAGTTTAAAAAAGAAACTCAGTTTCTTTTTTAAATCCAATCTATTACTTGGATTTAAAAAAGATGGAAAGATGGAAAAAAAATGTTTTTTTATTTGATTTCTGATTGTTACGAAATATTGGCGAGAAATCCGGCTCCCCCTCCATGGAAAGTTCTTCTCATGTTAAATAGTCCCCCACTCCAGCAAGAAAAATTCTTGCAGTCAATTTCAAATGAATTTTTTTTGTAGCGCACTTTCATATGAAAGAATATCTGTTTGTTTTTAAATCATGCGAAAATCCCTTCTCTGTGGAAAAGTTTTCATTTAAATACCCCATTCCTAGTATAAAGTTGATTCCGGAGAAAATTTTCCCGAGAAAATTTCTCCCGTGGAACCCCCCCCCACCCCCAACGAAAAGATACTCTAGACAATTCCGACCTGGTGAAAATTCCCCTTAAAATCTCTCCATCTAAAATAATATCAGAAAGAAGCATCTTATAAAAATAACATACCTGTGTAAAGGCAAATTCAGCTTGTCGCCAAGTCTTTTCTTGCAACATGAAATAACAATTCTCAAAATCTCAATGAAATCAAACGTATAAATTAACGCGTTTGCTTGAGGCAAAGAAGAAAAAGCGCAAGGAACTCGCGAACTCGCAAAATTCCATGCAATCTGGTGTTTATTTAATAATATGTCTATGTGACCCAACACTGAATGAAATATTTTGAATATTTGTGAAACCCAAATTTAATCTTTCTTGTAACTTGGTTCGTCTCTATGAAACATATTTGCCGACAGAGATCAAATATCCAATCTTGTAACCTGATATGATTTATATTTGTTTGGGTTCTTGGGCGTTGGGCAACTGGTTTTGTTGAATAAAAAGTCACAAAGTCTTTTAACAGTGGGGCACCTATTACATTTTATGGTAAATTCCTGGGACATTGTTTTTCACTTAATAAAAATATTGTATATGGCATAATAATAATATGGCATAATAAATAAAATTTAATTTTCATTATGATTTGACATACATTGAATATTATTAACTTTGAAGCAATGGATACATCAATTTGCAATGTGAGTACAGTTTACTAAATTTCTTAATTTATTTACCAATAAAATCATTTTACCAGCCCACTAGTAAATTCAAATTTCAGGGGGAGATAAGACCCCGCCCCCTCCCCCAACAATACAAGCCCTACAATTTGATGACTATACTCGCAAGAAAACGTAAAGTACGCTCTTTTTTCTATTATGTACATAAAAACCCTCCCCCACTGCTCTGTTTACGAGCTTAATTCCTTAGAAATAGGTATTTCGTTCAAAATGCCCCTTGTTTCCATTGTGCATTTAAGATGTGTTGTCTTTTTTCCGATCTAAATAGAACCAGCTGTGTTACAAGAAACGGTTAGTTTTGGAGAACAGGTTAGCACGCTTGTATTATCATAGATTAATAGCTAATGCCTTTGACTGATTCAAGAGACGTTGACTAACAAAAAACCTGTGTTACTAACTGGAAATAAAAAATTTTAACAAGAAATCTCTGACTAATTTTTTTTGGAGGGTTGTTTGATTGATGCAGGATCTCTTAGAGTACTTATAGTGTGATAGTGGGCGCTATATTTAATACCCCGGTAAGCAAGTGACTAGAAAAGACTGAAGTTGATTTTTTTTCCAAGTCTTGGATATTTCGATAACAACTTAAAAACGAACAAAGCTTATTCATGAGACACGCATCACTAATATGAATTTAACAAGAGAAAGTGTTATTCACTATGCACCACAATAACTTTGTAGCAAGGTAACGGCAACTTTTATGGTAAGCACCATATATCAGGTGACTAAGGGGCGTTCAGTTACAAGAGGGTTCAGGTCCATGGGGGGATTCACAACCTTGGGATTCAGTTAAAGAATACCTCCTCGATAGATGCATTTTTTTTAATGTATTTTATAGTTATTACCAAAACCTTGCGATGTCTCTCACGCCAACTAGTAAATATTTATCAGGCCTTTTATTTTTTCTTTTCAATTATTTTCAACGTAAGCTAATCTAATGTTGGGTAGGAGAAAGTCACCTTCTCGACAGTTATTTATTTAATGTAATTTATAGCGATTAACCAAACATTGCATTATGTTTCTCACGCCAACTAGTATATATTTATCAGGAATTTATTTTTTTCTGTTCAATTATTTTCTGTGTAAGCCAATAAAATGATAGAAAGGGGGAAATTATGTTTTGAGTGGGTAAAAAAAAATTGGCATAGTCTTAACTGTACCACTGTATACTGTACCACTAAGCACAGAGAAGGAGATGCATCTCGTAGATCAAACTGCTTCAGTTGAAAGATGGTATAGTTTCGTGAAGAGCTGGGACCATCAAGCACAGTGCTATTAGTTAGACCCCTATTTGCATTTTAATTTTAAATGTTATTACTGATCCGGGTAAAACCAACACCAATATACCTCATTCTTTATTCTAACTTAACTTGTAGGAATAGGACTTCATTGCAACAACTAAATCAGTTTACTTATATATAATAGTGAACAAAAAAAGACTATTAATTTTCTCCATTCTTCTTCTTCTTCTGATCTTGTGCCCATGCCTCCTTCTCACTCGGGGTCAGTCCCCGTTTTAATATCCGGTAGAAATTGCATATCCCGCTTGTTCTCCATACCTCATAATGTCCGTCATGAGTGATACTGTGAGTGTCATTGATCCTAGGCTCCCGATCTAAACATGAAAATTAAAAGGCTTAAAATATATGGAATTTCTATAAGATGTAATGAACAAAAATTATTACTTCGCAATCAATCTGATATACATAAAGAAAATGTATTAAAAAGACCGTCACAAAATTTTTTTTCAGGATTTTATTGATGAGAATGTGGATAACGTATGGTTCTACTTCCCATTGTGTGAAGAAGAAGATGTGGTACTCGGAAATCTCCTTTTGAAACCTAGAATTATAAAACCACTGTTAAACACAAAAATTAAACACTTATGGTTTTTTAAGAAATACACGGTTAAAATACCCCTTTAAAAATGTACAACGACTCGAGTGATACAAGAAAAAGGATATGGATACTTGTAAAAATACAGGAAAAGGACAGACATAGCCTTCTGTATAATTCTAGAGATGTGACACGCTTTAGTCAATTAAATCACGCAATAAAATATCGCGTGATATCGTTATGCTAAGCATACCAAAACAAGTTTCTTAATGTTTCTGTACAGTATATTTTGGAAATTAAAGGCTATCGTTATCTTGTCAATGTCACAAGTTAAATGATCTAAGTTGCCCATGTCACCAAAACAATCATTTAGAAATGTTTTTTAAAATCCCCATTCCCCCCAAACTCAAATTTTTCAAAATTCTACTTTAGAGACCTTTCTTAAAATATTTCTAAAGCGCTACAAACATCAGAATCGTCATTAGAGGACAATTTATATCATGGGGAGATGTTTTTTTTAAATCCTCCTTCCCCCCAAACTCAAAGTTTTCAAAATTCTACTTTAGAAACCTTTCTCAAAATATTTCAAAAGCGCTACAAACCTCAGAATCGTCATTAGAGGACAATTTATATCAACGGGGGATGTTTTTTAAAATCCTCCTTCCCTCCAAATTTGAATTTTCTAAAATTCTACTTTAGAGATCTTTTTTAAAATATTTCTAAAGGGCTTAAAACATCAAAATCATTATTAGAGGACAATTTATATCATGGTACGATGTTTTTTTTTAATCCTCCTACTACCCAACCTCAAATTTTCCAAAATTCTACTTTAGAGACCCTTCTCAAAATATTTCAAAAGCGCTACAAACATCAGAATCGTCATTAGAGGACAATTTATATCATGGGGAGATGTTTTTTTCTTAAATCCACCTTCCACCCAAACTCAAAATTTTTGTTTAATACGTATTTTATTCCCACAATTCTTCCAATACATTTTAAACATGACACATGTGAATTTATCAAGAAATTAATTAAGTAAATATAAATTATCATTTGCATACAAATTATCAGATATGAGCATAACAACTGCATACAAACTATCATTTAAAGCAAAACAACGATCAACCCTTCGTGGCGCAATTGGCTATAGCACGAAAAGAGCAGAAACTACCCCTTAAAAACGGAACAGTACCCTACGAAGCTTAAACATTTTTTTTTTTTTTTTTTTTTTTTTTTTTTTTTTTTTTGCAGCCAAAGATTATTACTCTAAAAATAAATTTGCTCACTCAGTTTCGCGAAATAAATTCTTCTATTCATGCTCCAAGTCGTAAGAAGGAACTTAATGTACATCATCCATTATTAACGTGTTTTATACGTTATATCTTGAAAATTAAGGCTGTTGTTATCATTAAAATGTCAATTAACAATAGACATATTTAAATGATTTTCTCCAGTTCAAATGGTTAATACCCCGCCATATACGAGTCCAATTTCACTTTAAGCAGCTGTAACAATAATGTATTAACACAAATATTTTATCGTAATTTCGAATTATTTTAGCTAAGAGTAATGTTTTGTCTAAATTCAACAGTTGAAAATATCTGAATGCATTTAAGGTATATTATGAATGGCTTTGCAAACAAAAACAAAAAAAACATGAAAATACTACCACTACTAGTACTACTACTACTAGTAACAACACACTGCAGTTCAAAACCATCTGAAGTATTTAAATCCTCCTTCCCCCCGAAATCAAATTTTCCAAAATTCTACTTTAGAGACCTTTCTTAAAATATTTCTAAAGCGCTAAACTCCCATTTTGGGTTTAGACCATAAACAATCGATTGGCTATCTTAGAATTTTCATTTTCTTGGTTTTGTTACTTAGTGGCAAAAATGGCAGAAAATACCGCTCTGGTATAGTTTTTCAAAAGATGTGTATTGAGGGAGGGAGCTAACAGCCTCTTATTTCGGGATTAGACCATAGACAATTGATTGGCTATCTTGGAATTTCCATTCTCTTGGTTTTGTTACTTAATGGCAAAAAAATGACAGAAAATACCACTCTGGTGTAGTTTTCCAAAAGATGTCTATGGAGGGACGGAGCTAAAAGCCTCTTATTTCGGGCTTAGACCATAGACAATCGATTGGCTATCTTGGAATTTCCATTCTCTTGGTTTTGTTACTTAGTGGCAATAATGGCAGAAAATACCCCTCTGGTGTAGTTTTTAGAAATTGTATATGGAGGAGGGAGCTAAAACCCTCTCATTTCGGGCTTAGACCATAAACAGTCGATTGGTTATCTTAGAATTTTCATTCTCTTGGTTTTGTTACTTAATGGCAAAAATGGCAGAAAATACCGCTCTGGTATAGTTTTTCAAAAGATGTGTATTGCGGGAGGGAGCTAAAAGCTTCTTATTTCAGGCTTAGACCATACACAATCGATTGGCTATCTTTGAATTTCCATTCTCTTGGTTTTGTTAAATAGTGGCAAAAATGGCAGAAAATATCACTCTGATGCAGTTTTTAAAAATTGTCTATGGAGGAGGGAGCTAAAAGCCTCTCATTTCGGGTTTAGACCATAAACAATCGATTGGCTATCTTGGAATTTCCATATTCTTGGTTTTGTTACTTAGTGGCAAAAATGGCAGAAAATACCACTCTGGTGTAGTTTTTCAAAAGATGTGTATGGAGGGAGGGAGCTAAAAGCCTCTTATTTCGGGCTTAGACCATAGACAATCGATTGGCTATCTTGGAATTTCCATTCTCTTGGTTTTGTTACTTAGTGGCAAAAATGGCAGAAAATACCGCTCTGGTGTAGTTTTTCAAAAATTGTATATGGAGGAGGGAGGTAAAACCCTCTCATTTCGGGCTTAGACCATAAACAATCGATTGGCTATCTTAGAATTTTCATTCTCTTGGTTTTGTTACTTAGTGGCAAAAATGGCAGAAAGTACCACTTTGGTGTAGTTTTTCAAAAGATGTGTATTGAGGGAGGGAGCTAAAAGCTTCTTATTTCAGGCTTAGACCATATACAATCAATTGGCTATCTTGGAATTGCCATTTTCTTGGTTTTGTTACATAGTGGCAAAAATGGCAGAAAATACCACTATGATGCAGTTTTTAAGAATTGTCTATGGAGGAGGGAGCTAAAAGCCTCTCATTTCGGGTTTAGACCATAAACAATCGATTGGCTATCTTGGAATTTCCATATTCTTGGTTTTGTTACTTAGTGGCAAAAATGGCAGAAAATACCACTCTGGTGTAGTTTTTCAAAAGATGTGTATGGAGGAGGGAGCTAACAGCCTCTTATTTCGGGATTAGACCATAGACAATGGATTGGCTATCTAGGAATTTCCATTCTCTTGGTTTTTTTACTTAGTGGCAAAAATGGCAGAAAATACCACTCTGGTGTAGTTTTTCAAAAGATGTGTATGGAGGGAGGGAGCTAACAGCCTCTTATTTCGGGATTAGACCATAGACAATGGATTGGCTATCTTGGAATTACCATTCTCTTGGCTTTGTTACTTAGTGGCAAAAATGGCAGAAAATACCACTCTGATGTAGTTTTTAGAAATTATGTATGGAAGCGGGAGCTAAAAGCCTCTCATTTCGGGCTTAGACCATAGACAATCGATTGGCTATCTTGGAATTTCCATTCTCATGGTTTTGTTACTTAGTGGCAAAAATGGCAGAAAATACCACTCTGATGTAGTTTTTAGAAATTGTGTATGGAGGAGGGAGCTAAAAGCCTTTCTTTTCGGGCTTAGACCATAAACAATCGATTGGCTATTTTAGAATTTTCATTCTCTTGGTTTTGTTACTTAGTGGCAAAAATGCCAGAAAATACCGCTCTGGTGTAGTTTTTCAAAAGATTTGTATCGAGGGAGTGAGAGCTAAAGGCCTCTTATTTCGGGCTTAGACCATAGACAATCAGTTGGCTATCTTGGACACATCTCTAGCATTATACAGAAGGCTATGTCTGTCCTTTTTCTGTGTTTTTACAAGTATCCTTATCCTTTTTCTTCTATCACTCGAGTCGTTGTAAATGTGTAAAGGGGTATTTTCACCGTGTGTTTTCCTAAAACATCTTAATGGTTGAATTTGTTGGTGTAACAGGGGTTTTATAATTCTAGGTTCCACAATTAGATTGCCGAGTGACACTTCTTCTTCTTCGTTCAATGGTAATGAGAACCATACTTTATCCACATTCTTATGAAAAAAATCCTGAAAAAAAATTTTTTACGTTCTTTTTAATACATTATCCTTATGCATATCAGATCGATCGTGAAGTAATAATTTTTTTTCATTACTTCTTATAGAAATTCCATATATTTTAAGCCTTTTAATTTTCATGTTTAGATCGGGAGCCTAGGATCGATGACACTCACTGTATCACTCATGACGGACATTATGAGGTATGGAGAACAAGCGGGGTATGCAATTTCTACCGGATATTAAGACGGGGACTGACCCCGAGTGAGAAGGAGGCATGGGTGCAAGATCAGAAGAAGAAGAAGAATGGGGAAAATTAAGTCTTCTTTTTTTTGTTCACTATTATATATAAATAAACTGATTTAGTTGTTGGAATAAGTATAGTATCTAAGCCTTACGCTGAAGTGCAAACTTTTTTATTCTGAGTAAGCACCTGCTAAAAACCTAGTATTTCAATTTGTGTTCGTAAATGGTAGTAGTTCTTACGAGTGAGCCTGCGTGATTCCCCTCTCTCTCAGGGACTCGTAATACCTAAGGTAAAATTCCAAAGGATAGCTTTATAATCGTGTAAATGAGTTCCATTGCTATTAAATATTAAAGTGCTTCTTCGCAGGCTAACGAGGTCAGGATGAAGAAAAGTTCAATCTTGAGTACACCATAATGGCATTAAGAAGACAGATTCAGACATATCTGACATTTTATTGCAACTCAATAACTTAAATGGCCGTATGTAATACGAATCCCTCTTTATATTGTTATTTTGGGTGATGAAGAAATAACATTTTTCACTTCGGATACAATGTCTGTATCATTTAAAGGGCCAAATGCATTAATGAACTACCCTGATGCTATCCAAATTCCTATTTATATTGTTTCTCCAATTTGAGGCGGTATGGAAATATTTACATGCACTCCTTTTTCACTTCATACATCAGATCAAAGTAAAAAAATTTATTTATATCATTAGCCCTGTCTTTTACATTTGACTCAAAGTTGGGCCATATTCTGGAATAGTCTGTTGCTATTTTACCTCGTATACTTCTACTGTTGGCTTGTATTAATTTAATTCATTTTTTAACGCAATCCCAACGTATTGGTATTTTTTAACAATGGATATATCCCGTATGACATTGACGGTCTTGATCTACCCCTTACCCTGGATGTGAATCTAAAACTGTAAATACCCCTCATGAGACGATCTTAGTCTTCAACTATTAAAAAAAAGTTCTGACAGGTGATTAGAGAGTAGTCTTCTATTTCGAAATGTATAAGGAGAATTAACACCTTACATTTTTCTGGAATCTGGTATTATTTCTGGTAAATTATGATATCGGCAAAAGTAATAATGCTTTTATATAACGATAATAAAAAGTCATAAGATCAATAGAATTCCATTCGACTACAAGCAAGAGGTGGATCTTTAACAGCCCTCGAATGGCCAGCCTCAATAACAAATTATAATGGTGTGTCGCAGATTTTTTTTATATGGGTTGTATCACTTTTTCGGAAAAAGTAGCCGAATGTTTCTTTTATTAATTCTTAACAAGTTCATTTCTTTTATACTCCTCCTAAGTCTGCTGTGTATATTTGAGTGCACTTCTTTTCTTTTCTAACCTTAACTTTTATGCTTTAATTATACTATAATACAAAGAAATATTATTAAACATATTTTCTTTTAAAAGTTCCAAACAAGTTCCTTTTCTTCATATGTCACTTAAAACCTGCTTTTTACATTAGTCTACATTCATTTTTCACATCTAACCTTATTCATCGGCTTTAAATATACTCTATTACCAAGCAATACTAATAAAAAGGCATTCAATAATTAATTAAAATTCCTGGCTGCCAATTTTGATTGTTCCCGTGTTCACCCAAGTAAGAAAAGTTGGAATATTGTCCACACTTAAAATAACTCAGATTAGTAGGGTAATAAGTCGGTCCGTCTTTGAAAATAATTTTATATATTATGATGTCTTTGTTTAACTGTTTCAGGGGAGGAATCAGTAAAACGAGTGGACAATCTAATAATTATTATTCATAATAATAAAAATATTGGTCAAACTTAATTAAGCCGAACTAAATAAATAAAAGCTGGTATAATGTTATAATACATGTAAATAAAAATCCTGTTTCAAAATGATTGTCCAACATACACCCAAAATTCTAAGAAGTGTCTTTTTTCCTTATTAAACGCAATCTCCTATGATACTTTAAGAACCTTAAAAAAATCTATCAATATATTTTTATCACATATTAATTCATTTATTTTATTTGTTAGTGGTCACTAATATTCATATGAACAGGTTGCCTTTTTTGATACACAAACTTATTGTTATCAACGTAACAATTGTATCATCAAAGAATTACTAAAGTAGAATTCAATTCCAGATCAAAAGTTATTGACTACAAACGAAGATCGAACTCAATCATAATCAAAAAATCAACCCCACAAATAAAGAAAATTATATATACTTCAGCCAAACGTAAGAAAGAAAATTCAGCAAAAATTAAGAACTAAACAAAACACCAGAATAGCATTCCGGAAAAAGTTGTCAAAGGACATATAAGGCATATTGCATCACAACACAATGAATGAGATGGAGTTGCAATGAATGAGTGAATGAATGAATTAACACTTTGTTACCACATGCTGTTTAATATAATTACTCCACTTTTACAACAGCTGTTACATTATGCTATTGTTATCAAAATAGGACTATAAGCAAGTTCAATGCCAGTTTAAAAGTTATAGACGACAGATGATGTTCAGAATCAATTATTATCAAAACATCAAAAACAAAATTACAGCAAATTATGTATACTACAGCCAATAGTAAAAAAGAAAATTCCGCCAAAATTAAGAATATTAAAGGTCAGTAGAACTAAAGAGCTCTTATTCTATCAAACTGACATCACGAACAGTTTTTGCCAACTCCATTATCAGCAAAAGACTAAAAGACGGGTAAAGGCATACATAAGAAGAAGAGATGAAAAACAATACCCAGACTAAAGTATTACAAAAATATCCAACCCAGAATTTACAGCAAAATCCATCAAATCATACCAATAGCTGCTGCGATAAACCATATTCGTCAGTATTTACCCAGTAATCACTCTAGGAAAGATCAAGCAGGAAGAATACGAGATGATGGGCATTTTGGTATTTTTTGTTTCGTGGTCTTTGTTTCTGAGATATAACATTTTTCACTGTAAATACAATGGCGGTATTATTATACGGAAATGCTAGTTTCAACCTCGGAAATCCAACTGCATGAAGGAATAAACAAAACACCAAAATAGCATTCTGGCGACAGATCGTCGCCTGAAAGCGGTTTTACCGAAAATAACAATTTTTGGCGAAACTGAGTTACAAACGCCATCTTGTGTAAAAAAAATCTCCTTTCGAATGGTCTAATTGACATTGCTATAAGACGTCTCTAACTGCCTGTATTTTACAGTTCTCCTTTGGCGAATCGCATATTTTTGGATTTCTTTAAAGCAGTTTTGCCGAATCACATACGGGATTATAGCATGGTCCGTTTTGCCGAAAGTTCCTGATTTGCTGAACACAACCTTGGATAAGCAGAAGATGATCTTTCTTATCTTGATGAACAAGATATAATTATGAGGCCCAAGAGATTGAAAATGTCGATTTCCCCAGATATTTTTGAAACAGACAGGGTAAGAATTAGATATTTTGAGACAGAAGTATGTATAGCAGCATTAATTGGAGTTTGCTTCCACAGTTCTATAGGAGGTGCTAATGAATGTTCATGGCAAGAAAACAGTCTAGAACACTAATCTGTTTCCTACTTGGGGAGCTAGTCCTGATTCAGCTGGCAAACATCTTCCTGAATGGGATGTTCATGTCAATATTGCATTCATGTGTCTTCCTAACTCTGATGAACACCCCAGATAGGCACTGTGATCCTAAATGTATTAAACCTTGGCAGGGGTTAATGACTTCTTTTTTATGCTGGTTTACCATAGGAAACTGTTATTGCAAGTGGCCCCCTAAAAATAAGATTGAATAGACAATAGAACTTATTGTTTTTTCATGCGTTCAGTTAAAGAAAACTTTGGGGAGCCACTTGCAATAACAATTTCATGTGGTAAACCAGTATAAAAAAGAAGTCACAAACCCCTATCATAGTTTAATGCATTTTGGATCACAGTGCCCATCTGGGGTGTTAATCAGAGTTAGGAAGACACATGAATGCAATATTAACATGAACATCCCATTTAGGAAGATGTTTGCCAGCTGAATCAGGACTAGCTCCCCAAGTAGGAAACACATTAGTGTTCTAGACTGGCAGAAAAAGCTGGGTCAAAGGTTTCAGTCAATGAAACAGATGAGGTGTTTGCTCTTTGACCTGTCTGTGTGTAGGCTATTGAAAGGGTGCGGAACTAGTTTGTGTCACTCAAATCATTCTTGGAAAATGTTCCAGTAACATGGGTGAACATAAAGCTTTCTTTTTTAGCCCCGAAGATTTGTCTTCAGGTGAAGATTCTGACCCGACGTATTTCCCGCAAGTGGAAAGTGATCCAGAATCTCAACCCAGTAAGGGATCTTCATCAGAAGTCGAAAGTACTGCACTCTGCGAATATGATGGCCAGTCCAGCTCTCCTACTACTCGGACAAGTAATAGAACAGAAAGTGAACCAGAGGCTACCAGAGAAATCAGTAAAATACTACCCAGTATTTTACATTTGACTCAAAGTTGGGCCATATTCTAGAAGATTCTATTGCTATTTTACCTCGTATACTTCTACTATTGGCTTGTATTAATTTAATTCATTTTTTAATGCAATCCCAACGTATTGGTATTTTTTAACAATGGCTATATCCCGTATGACATTGACGGTCTTGATCTACTCCTTACCCTGGATGTGAATCTAAAACTGTAAATACCCCTCATGAGACGATCTTAGTCTTCAACTATGAAAACAAAGTTCTGACAGGTGATTAGAGAGTAGTCTTCTATTTCGAAATGTATAAGGAGAATTAACACCTTACATTTTTCTGGAATCTGGTATTATTTCTGGTAAATTATGATATCGGCAAAAGTAATAATGCTTTTATATAACGATAATAAAGTCATAATATCAAGAGAATTCCATTCGACTACGAGAAAGAGGTGGATCTTTAACAGCCCTCGAATGGCCAGCCTCAATAAGAAATTATAATGGTGTGTCGCAGATTTTTTTATATGGGTTGTATCACTTTTTCGGAAAAAATAGCCGAATACTTTCTTTTATTAATTCGTAACAAGTTCATTTCTTTTATATTCCTCCTAAGTCTCCTGTTTATATTGGAGTGCACTTCTTTTCTTGTCTAACCTTACCTTTTCTGCTTTAATTATACTATAATACCAAGCAATATTATTCAACAGGTTTTCTTTAAAAAGTTCCAAATAAGTTCATGTTCTTCGTATGTAACTTGAAACCTTCTTTTTATATTAGTCTAAATTCATTTTTCATATCTAACCTGATTTTTCGGCTCTAAATATAATCTATTGATAAGCAATACTAATAAAAAGGTATTCAATAATGAATTAAAATTCTTGGCTGTCAATTTTGATTGTTCCCGTGTTCATCCAAGTAAGAAAAGTTGGAATATTGTCCACACTTAAAATAAATCAGATTAGTCGGGTAATAAGTCGGTCCGTCTTTGAAAATAGTTTTATATATTATGATTTCTTTGTTTAACTGTTTCAGGGGTGGAATCAGTAAAACGAGTGGACAATCTAATAATGCTTATTACTAATAATATAAATAGTCGTCAAACTTAATTAAGCCGAACTAAATAAATAAAAGCTGTTATAATTTTATAATACATGTAAATAAAAATCCTGTTTCAAAATGATAGTCCAACATACACCCAAAATCCAAGAAGTGTCTTTTTTCCTTATTAAATGCAATCTCCTATGATACTTTGAGAACCTTAAAAAATCTATCAATATATTTTTATCACATATTAATTCATTTATTTTATTTGTTAGTGGTCACTAATATTCATATGAACAGGTTGCCTTTTTTGATACACAAACTTATTGTTATCAACGTAACAATTTTGTTATCAACGAAGGAATAAAGGTAAGTTAAATGGCAGTTTAAGAATTATTGATGAGAGACGATGCTCGAAATCAAGTATTACCAAAAAATCAAACCCAAAATTGCAGCAAATTATATATACTAGAGCCAATAGTTAAAAAGAAAATTCCACAAAAATTAAGAATATTTAAGGCCAGTGGGACTAAAGAGCTCTTGTTCAATTAAACTGACGCCACGAACTGTTTTTGCCAACTTCATAATCAGCGAAAGACTGAAAGAAGGTTAAATGCCTACTTAAGAATAAGAGATGAAAAATAATGCCCAGAATAAAGTATTACTAAAATGTCGAACACAAAAATTGCAGCAAAATCGATCAAACCCTACCCATTGCTGCTGAAATAAACCATATTCGTCACTATTTATCCAGGGATCATTTTAGAAACAATCACGTAGGAAGAATACAAGATGGGCATTTTGGTATTTTTTATTTCGTGGTCTTTGTTTCTTATATATATCATTTTCACTACAAATAGTCAGTATTTCTTATTATACAGAATTGCAATTTTCAGATTCAGGAAATAAACTACATCGAAAACTCAAGAAAAAAACAGAAAAGCCTACCGGCGACAGTTGCCAAATTAAAAAAAATGTATATCGTATAAGAACAGAGTGAATGAAATTGAATTACACTGAGTGAGCGACTGAATGAATGGATACTTTGTTACAACGTGTTATTTTATATCATAACACTATGGTTATAATAACAGATGTATCATTTTGTTAGTGTCTTTGCTCCACACGGAGCTTTGATTTAGGCTTTAAAGCGAAGATCATCATGAATGATATCTCGTAATTTGATAATTATTCTATATTAATATAGTATATTGTTACTGTTGCTTCTGATTATATAATTGCTTCAGTAATTACAGAATTCTGATTATATAGATACATGGCCGCATATGAAAGGGCGAATGGAGGTCCTTCTTGAAATCAGCAAAGCAATATTTGAAGCGGGCAAAAAGGAAACGATAGAAAGAAAAGATGATCTGAAGATGCAAGAAGATTTTGGGTGTAGGGCCTGATTACATGGTATTCCTTCTACTTTTTGTAATCTATACATTTCTTCATTGTATATTTGTGTACTATTTGTATAATTTTGCACTGTTGCATTGACAAAGAAAGAATTCTGAATTACTTAACTGCTCTAAAACAGCAACTTCAAACAGATGAACGAATGACTGACGAAGAATGTACAAATGAAGCCTTATGGTTTAACTGCGACGACACAATGATTAGGTCCACGGTTAGACTAAGTCCACGGGAAGGATATTTTGTAAAATATAAAAATCAACTATTCTTAAACGATTTACTAAATTTGTAACACTTGAAGCTCCATTCAAACTTCATATTATTGGCTTATACAAGCACACCCTTAAATTATCAACGAAGGAATAAAGGTAAATTAAATGCCAGTTTAAGAATTAGAGATGAGAGAACGATGCTCAGAATCAAGTATTACCAAAAAATCAAAAACAAAATTGCAGCAAATTATTGAATATATCCCACAGCCAATAGTTAAAAAGAGAAATTCCGACAAAAATTAAGGAATAAACAAAACACCGAGAATAGCATTCCGGCGACAGATGTCAAAGGACATAAACGAGCATATCGTATTAGAACACAATGAATGAACTGGAGTTGCAATGAATGAGTGAATGAACACTTTGTTATCACGTGCTGTTTTATATCACAACACTAGGGTTATAACAGCTGTGCCATTTTGTTAGTGTTATCAACGAAGGACTAAAGGTGAGTTAAATGCCAGTTTAAGAATTAGAGATACGATGCTCAGAATCAAGTATTACCAAAAAAATCAAAAACAAAATTGCAGCAAATTATATATACCATAGCCAATAGTTAAAAAGAAAATTCCGCAAAAATTAGGAAGATGCAAGGTCAGCGGAACTATAGGGCTCTTGTTCTATCAAACAGACGCCAGGAACTGTTTTTGCCGATTTTATTATCAGCGAAAGAATGAAAGAAGGTTAAATGCCTACTTAAGAATAAGAGATGAAAAATAATGTCCAGAATAAAGTATTATTAAAATGTCGAACACAAAAATTACAGCAAAATTGATCAAACCCTACCAGTTGCTGCTCCAATAAACCATATTCGCCACTATTTACCCAGTGGTCACTCTAGAAAAGATGACGTAGGAAGAATACGAGATGATGAGCATTTTGGTATTTTTTGTTTCGTGGTCTTTGTTTCTGGGATATATCATTTTCACTGTAAATGCAATGGCGGTATTATTATACGGAAATGCTGGTTTCAACCTCAGAAATCCAACTGCATAAAGGAATAAACAAAACAGATGTAGAGTTTAGATGTAGGAGTAAAAAATATTGAATAGTTAAATAATATGTTAGGTGGAACAATATAAATCATAGGTATATGCGTATATATGCAGTATGTGCAAATTACATTGTACCTGGTGTTAAAACAATGAATAAACATGTTTTCATTCTTGCTAAATGTTATTTTACTGAAAACTTTGCTTCATGACTCTAAAATTAGGCATTTTATTTCTTGTCAGTTTTTTGGACCAACCATTATTCTGATACTCCAAACCCAAACCTTGGGGTTCCCAAATCCAAACCCAAACCTTGCGGTTTCAAATGTTGGGCTCGAGCTAGTTCTTCAAGATACATCCACGAGTTCGAAATGTATGAAGGAGCTGCGGTAGGGAAAGAAACGTTTGGATTAGGCGTTGGTGGTGATGTCGTTGCTCGTCTTTCCCAGAAATTGACTGGAAGAGGTTATAAAATCTATGCTGATAACTTCTTCACCTCAGTCTCGCTAGCTGAGTATCTCGCTGGAAATCAGATTCATCTCGTTGGGACAGTCAGACAGAATCGAATCGCAGAAGCAGCTTCCAAGCTGAAGCCAGAAAGAGAGTTGAAGATTGAGGGTCGTGGAGCAAGTTCTGTCGTCACAAATAACAATGTCACAATTTTGCGCTGGTTTCAAACAGTTCGTGGTAACGAACTGTAAGTAAGGAGCGACCCGGCTCAATGGTAACCGAAACTCTAAAAAACGGGAGTTTGATACCAATAGATACATCAAAAGAATCAGATTTTAATTCTGATTTCAAATATATAAGTTTCATTAAGTTTAATCTTACCCATCAAACAGTTACGTGCCTGAGAAAATTTGGCTGATTTTCGAAAAAGGGGGGAAAGACCCCCTAAAAGTTATAGAACCTTAATGAAAATCACACCATCATATTCAGCGTATCAGAGAACCCTACTGTAGAGGTTTCAAGCTCATATCTACAAAAATGTGGAATTTTGCATTTTTTGCCAGAAGAAAGATCACGGATGCGTGTTTTTTTTTTTGTTTGTTTGTTTGTTTCTTTTTTTTTCCAGGGGTGATAGTATCGACCCAGTGGTCCTAGAATATCGTGGGAGGGCTCATTGGAACGGGAATTAAAAGTTCTAGTGCCCTTTTAAGTGACCAAAAAAAATGGAGGGCAACTAGGCCCCCTCCCACGCTCATTTTTTTCCCAAAGTCACCCGATCAAAATTTTGAGATAGCCATTTTGTTCAGCATGGTCGAAAATATGATAAAAATGTCTTTTAGGATGACTTGATCCCCAAAGTCCCCAGGGGGAGGGCTGAAAGTTATGAACTTTACTCAATGTTAACATATAGTATTGGTTTTTGGGAAGTATACAGACTTTTTCAGAGGAGATTTGTGGTGGGTGGTGGTGGACGGAGCGGGTCGGGGGCTATAGGGAAGGATCTTTCCATGAAGGTAGTGTTCATGGGGGAAGGGACATTGCTCTGAAGGGGGCGCCGGATTTCCCATCATTATTAAATAGAAAGATCATGAATTAAATAAAAAAAAACAAGTTTTTCAACTGATCAACTGATTTTGATTAAGAGGTCATTTTTAAAGAACTGAAAAAAAAAATTCGAACTATAGTTTAAAGAGCAGGGTATTGACTAGGGGGCGAACCCCCTAATATACGTGTTAAAAATTTATGAATATAGAAGTTCGTTACGTAAGTTAATTCTAAGTTACGCATATTTATTACTAATAAAAACGTTTGTAAATAAAATTAAACAGGTTGCGAGAAAGCCATTTAACCAAATATAATATGCAAATTTTGTTTTAATTATTCATGTACGGTGAGCCAAAATCAAAACCTGCATTAATTAAAAAACGTTCAAAAATTAAAAAAAAAAAACAAGTTTTTTTAGCTTAAAGTAAGGAACGACGTTAAAAATTAAAACGAAAATAAAATATTCCGTATATGATGGGGGCTGTCCCCTCCTCAACGCCTCGCTCTTTACGCTAAAGTTTGACTTTCTCACAACTCTATTTTTTTAAACAAAAAAAAAACTTTAGCGTAACGAGCGAGGCGTTGAGGAGGGGACACCCCCCTTCATATACGGAATAATTTCTGTTCGTTTTAGGTTTTAACGTCGTTCCTTACTTTCAGTTAAAAAAACTTGTTTTTTTTATTTTATATATGTTAAGAATAGAATGGCGACAAAAGAATTCGCAGCGTCAACAAAATTATTGTTATATGTTATAGCATATAATATATATGCTGTGTGCATATAATATATATGTTAAGGATAGAATGGCGACAATAGAATTCGCAGCGTCAACAAAATTATTGTTACATATTATAGCATATAATATATATGCTATGTGCATGTAATATATATGTTAAGAATAGAATGGCGACAAAAGAATTCGCAGCGTCAACAAAATTATTGTTACATGTTATAGCATATAATATATATACTATGTGCGTATAATATATATGTTAAGAATAGAATGGTGACAAAAGAATTCGCAGAGTCAACAAAATTATTGTTATATATTATAGCATATAATATATATGCTATGTGCATATAATATATATGTTAAGAATCGAATGGCGACAAAAGAATTCGCAGCATCAAAAAAATGATTGTTATATTTTATAGCATGTAACATATGTATTCTGTGCAT
Organism: Artemia sp. Qi Xiang Cuo; assembly: GCF_049724085.1. NCBI lineage: Eukaryota > Metazoa > Arthropoda > Branchiopoda > Anostraca > Artemiidae > Artemia > Artemia sp. Qi Xiang Cuo. The sequence continues at coordinate 4,907,259 of NC_142812.1, read as the reverse complement.
ATGATACGTATGTTAAGAATAGAATGGCGACCAAATAATTCGTCGTGTCATAAAGATTATTGTTACATGTTGTAGCATGTAACATATACGCTATATGCATATAATATATATTTTAAGAATCGAATGGCGACAAAAGAATTCATAGCGTCAAGAAAATTATTGTTACATGTTATAGCATATAACATATGCTATCTACAATATATAACATACATGCTATATTCTATATATTATAACATATAATGTTATATGCTAGCTGAATACAACGTATTTGTTGAGAAGAGAATAAAACCAAAAGAATTCGCAGCGTCAACAAAATTATTGTTATAAGTTATAGCATATAACCTATATGCTATGTGCATATAATATATATGTTAAGAATCGAATGGCTACAAAAGAATTCACAGCATCAACAAAATTATTGTTATATGTTAGAGCATATAACGTATATGCTATGTGCATATAATATATATGTTAAGAATAGAATGGTGACAAAAGAATTCGCAGAGTCAACAAAATTATTGTTAAATGTTATAGCATGTAGCATATATGCTATGTGCGTATAATAAATATGTTAAGAATCTAATTGTGACAAAAGAATTCGCAGCGTCAACAAAATTATTGTTATATGTTATAGCATATAACATATATACTATGTGCATATGATACATATGTTAAGAATAGAATGGTGACAAAAGAATTCGCAGAGTCAACAAAATTATTGTTACATGTTATAGTATACATATATGCTATGTGCATATAATATATATGTTTAGAATAGAATGTCTACAAAAGAATTCGCAGTGTCAACAAAATGATTTTTATATGTTATTGCATATAACATATATGCTATGTCCATATAAAATATATGTTAAGAATCGAATGGCGACAAAACAATTCGCAGCGTCAACAAAATTATTGTTATATGTTATAGCATATAACATATATGCTATGTGCATATAATATATATGTTAAGAATCGAATGGCGACAAAAGAATTCGCAGTATCAACAAAACGATTGTTATATGTTATAGCATATAACATATGTTCTATGTGCATATAAAATATATATTAAGAATAGAATGGCGACCAAAGAATTCATAGCGTCAACAAAATTATTGTTAAAGGTTAGAGCATGTAACATATATGCTATGTGCATATAAAATATATGTTAAGAATAGAATGGCGACCAAAGAATTTATAGTATCAACAAAACTATTGTTATATGTTATAGCATGTAACATATATGCTATGTGCATATAGAATATATATTAAGAATAGAATGGTGACAAAAGAATTTGCAGTGTCAACAAAATTATTGTTACATGTTATAGAATATAACATATGCTATCTACAATATATAACAAACCTGCCATATTCTATATGTTATAGCAAGTTCTGATATATGCTAGCTGAATACAACATATTTGGTTAGAAGAGAATGAACCCAAAAGAAGTCTAAGCGTCAACAAAAGTATTGTTACAAGTTCTAGAATATAACATATATGATATGTGCATATAATATAAATGTTAATAATAGAATGGTAACAAAAGAATTCGCAGCGTCAACAAAATTATTGTTATATGTTATAGCATATAACATATGTACTATGTGCATATAAAATATATATTAAGAATCGAATGGCGACCAAAGAATTCATAGTGTCAACAAAATTATTGTTATATGTTATAGCATATAACATATATGCTATGTGCATATAAAATATATGTTAAGAATAGAATGGCGACAAAATAATTCATAGCGTCAACAAAATTATTGTTACATGTTATAGCATGTAACATATATGCTATGTGCATATAATATATAAGTTAAGAATAGAATGGCGACAAAAGAATTCGCAGCGTCAACAAAATTATTGTTACATGTTATAGAATATAACATATGCTATCTACAATATATAACATACATGCTATATGCTATATGTTATAACATATAATGTTATATGCTAGCTGCATATAACATATATGTTGAGAAAAGAATGACAACAAAAGAATTCGCACCATCAACAAACTTATTGTTATGTGTCACAGCATATAACATGTGCTATATATAACATATATGTTATATGCTACCTATTATATAGCATATAACATATATGTTATATGTTATCTATTATATAGTATATAACATATCAGCCTATTGACAATAACAATAACCAAAGACAAAGTAACAACAATGGTTATTTTAAGATGAGATGATTCCCAATTGTTGGCGAGATATGTGGCACTTAATGTTCTCTCTTAATGGCCTCAAATCAAACAGTTCGTGGTAACGAACTGTAAGTAAGGAGCGACCCGGCTCAATGGTAACCGACACTCTAGAAAACGGGTTTTTGATACCAATAGATATATCAAAAGAATCAGATTTCAATGCTGATTTCAAATATATAACTTTCATCAAGTTTAGTGCTACCCATCAAAAGTCACGCGCCTGAGAAAATTTGGCTGATTTACGAAAAAAGGGGGAAAGACCCCCTAAAAGTTATAGAACCTTAATGAAAATCACACCATCATATTCAGCGTATCAGAGAACCCTACTGTAGAGGTTTCAAGCTCCTATCTACAAAAATGTGGAATTTTCAATTTTTTGCCAGAAGAAAGATCACGGTTCACATAAAGATCACAGAAAGATGCGTGTTTATTTGTTTGTTTGTTTGTTTTTTTTTTCCCAGGGGTGATCGTATCGACCCAGTGGTCCTAGAATATCGTAGAATGGCTTATTGGGACGGAAATTAAAAGTTCTAGTGCCCTTTTTAAGGGACAAAAAAAAATTGAGGGAAACTAGGCCCCCTCTCACGCTCATTTTGTTCCCAAAGTCACCCGATCAAAATTTTGAGATAGCCATTTTGTTCAGCATGGTCAAAAATATGATAAAAATGTCTTTTATAGTATTGATTATTGGGAAGTATACAGACTTTTTCAGAGGAGATTTTTTCTGGTAGGTGGGGGAAGGAGAGGGGCGGGGGCTATATGGAAGGATCTTTCCATGAAGGAAGTTTTCATGGGGGAAGGAAAATTGCCATGAAGGGGGCGCCGGACTTGCCAGCAGTATTTATTGGTTATTGGGAAGTATACAACCATTTTTAGGACGGATTTTTTCTGGAGAGGGGGGCTAGAGGAGGGGATTACTCTGGAGAATATTTCCGTGGAGGATGTTTCTTTGGGGTAAGGGACATTTCTATGAAGGGGGCGCCGGATTTCCAAGCATTATTTAAGAAACGATCAGAAGTTTAATAAAAAAAAAAACAAGTTTTTTCAACTGAAATGTAAGAAGGAATATTAGAACTTAAAACGAACAGAAATTATAACGTATGTGAGGGGGTTCTCCCCCAAGTCAATACCTAGCTTTTTACGCTACAGTTTTTTTTAGTGCTTTCAAAAGAGCAATCTATTCTAATTAAACGACATTTGTGATTCAGCGGTTTCTGAATCAATGTTTTTTTTTACTTTTAAATTAAAAGAGCGTGGTATTGACTAAGGGGAGAACCCCTTCATATAAGTAATAACATATACGTAATAAAAAAAAAACAATAAAAAAACAAGCGATACGGCTCAATAGTAATCGAAACTTTTAAAAACGAAATTTTGATGTCAATAAATGTATCAAAAGAATGTGTTTATAATGCTGATCCTAAATATATAAATTTTATTAAGTTTAGTATTACTCATCAAAGGCTACGAGCCTGAGAAAACTTACTCGATTTTTTAAAGAGGGGGGAAACATCCCCTACAAGTGAAAGAATTTTAATGAAAATCACACCGTCAGATTCAGCGTATCAGAAAACCCTATTACATAGGTTTCAAGCTCATATCTGCAAAAATCTGCAACTTTGTATTTTTTGCCAGAAGAAAAATATACGAATATTGAAGTTAGTTACGTAAGTTAATTTGTAAAGACATCCATTTAGTAAAAGAAAAGTAAAATTTTTATGCAAATAAAAGCTGCATCAACTAAAAAACGATCAGAAATTAAATAAAAAAAAACAAGTTTTTTAAACTGCAAGTAAGGAGCGACATTAAAACTTAAAACGAACAGAAATTATTCCGTATATGAAGGGGGCTGTCCCCTCCTCAACGCCTCGCTCTTTACGCTAAATTTTTTTTATTGTTTAAAAAAATTGAGTTGTGAGAAAGTCAAAATTTAGCGTAAAGAGCGAGGCGTTGAGGAGGGGACAGCCCCCTTCATATACGGAATAATTTCTGTTCGTTTTAAGTTTTAATGTCGCTCCTTACTTTCAGTTTAAAAAACTTGTTTTTTTTATTTAAGGCAAAGAGAGCAAGCGATTACTACCGAAATACTATCTATTCGGTAATATAATACATGCATTGGGACTCTTTATTTTATTTAGTCTATTTCCAAAAGTGAAAATTTTTATTTTGGATTCGGTTCTATTTTTGAGGTTTTTAAAATCTTATGGTATTTATTAGAAGCAACTCAGAATTATAATAATATCTTCCAGCTTCTGCGCTTGCCAGGTATGCGTCAATTTATCCCCTGTGATTACAGGGGATAAATTGACGCATAGAGTTTGAAAAATATCTTCCCCTTTTTATCTTTGTTTAAAAAAGCTAAATATAGAAAAAATTACTGAGTACGTAAATCAGGGTAGCGGGGTATGCATTTCCACAGGGGAGATTTCCTGGGGGGGGGGGGGGTATACGGGGTAATAGTGCCCCTCCAATTGCAAAGATATTTGTCTCTATAGCATAAAATATTACATTATGCATTCCGACACAAAACTGAAAAAGGTGGGGGGGGGGGTACCATGAACCTCTACAAAAATATCTTAAAGGGTGGAAATTGCTACAAAGAGCTTCGTTTTCAGCGATTTTAAATGGTAGCCGTTCCCCTCCCATACCTAGCATAAAACATTACATTGTGCAAGCCGGCACAAAATTGAAAAAGGTGGGGGGGAGGAGCCACTACAGAAATTATCTTGAAGGGTAGAAATTGTCACCAAGAGCTTTGTTTTTCAGCGATTTTAAATAGAAATGTCTATTTCCTATTTGTATCCAATATTTTAATGTATTCAAATATATGTATACAATCCATTTAAACATCGGAGAGCCCTACTGTAGAGAACTCATTCGACAAAGCTAATATTCATCGAAAATTTTCAAGTTTTGCTCGAAATTTTAAACACAATCCAACATTTAACTGCTTAAACAGAAAAACTGGGAAAAGCGGGGGGCTACCGATCAAGTTACAATCACTGATATATACAATTTAACAGCAATAAATCGGGAGATTTATCGGGCTGGTACCCCAAATCATTTCCTGGTTAGGCATGGGCATGATTCTAAAAACAATCAGAAATTAGATATTAAAAAACAAGGTTTTTTCATGTAAAAGTATTGAGCAGCATTAAACTTAGAACGGACAGAAATTATTCCATATGTGGGGGGCTCCCCACTAATCAACTCCTTGCTCTTAACACTAAAGTTTAACTTTTTGTCCTAATTCTTTAAAGACCACAGCTGAAACAAAAGGGCCACTGAATTGGAATAATAAGCTTTTTAAAGCACTAAAAAAACTTTAGCGTAAAGAATAAGGAGTTCAGGAGGGGGAGCTCCCCTCAGAAACGGAATAATTTCTGTTCGTTTTAATTTTTGATGTTGCTTCTTACTTTCACCTGAAACAAACTAGTTTCTTTATTTAATAAATATACCCAATAAATAGCTTGAATCACAGGCGGATAAACTGAATTATCCGACGCAGAGCCCATGTTGAAGCTCTGTAATAAATTCCCCTTCATAATGTAAAGTTCAGATACATTGAATTACTAAAAGGTTCCCCTAAAAAGGGCGAAAGGATTTTGAACCGTGTGTTTTTTTTAAGAAATCCTGAAAGGTTGATTTAGACTGAAAGGCTTTTCCAAACTTTTAACGTTATCCTATAATGACCTTACATAATTTTTCGGAAAGAAAAGAAATTGAAAAATCTCTTAACAGGGAAATATTATAGGAATCTTAACCATCTGAACTAAGCATTATATATGTTTCAGCTTTAACAACTAAGCTACTAAGATTATAATTGGCTAGAAATAGAACGTCACACACAGAGAGACAATGTAATTAAGACACGGTTTTTCCCAGGGCCTTATCCAGGATTTTTGTACCAAGAAGGGGGGAGATCAAACGAAGGTCTGTTCCAGGGCTACCAGAAGAACTAAGAAGAATAAGTTTATCACCCATGGAATCTGTCTCACGGTCTCAAATACGAGTTTTTATTACCCACATTTTTAAGACGCATTTATGAATCGAAGAAATGTTTTTTTTTTTTCTTAGGAGAAATATTTTTTTTACCTGAATTTTTAAGACCAATTTACTAGTTGGAGAAATGTTTTGGAGGGGAGGGGGTTCAAAATCGGTATGTCCCCTGGTAGTCCCTGCTTTGTCCAGTATGAAAATCCGAAAAAATTCTAATGATAATAAACGACTCTACGCACATAGCAGCTCACCTGAAATAAATTTCAGCTTTAGTAATCACTAAATAATGTAATTCTTCCCCTCCAACAGTACAACTCAAATAAGGATGTTAAATACCTCCTTTTTTTGCCTTAAGCCAGCTTCTACATAGGATTCCTGAATTGAAGTATGTCATTAAAGCGACATTAATAAAAAATCAAGGACTCATGAACCAAGAAAAAATACAAAGAAAACAAATAATAAATACAAAGTGCGAGTCAAATTTTTTCTCTACCGAAGTATCTACTCATAGGCCCTTTTAGCCATAAAGACTTGCGCAAAGAGAATACCGACAACAAAGGTGTCAGTCCAGGAAAAAATAAGGTTATCACTCCACCATATCCGATTAGTTTCAACTGCAAACTTTAAAATTCTTCATGGCATGATGAAGAAAGTTTTGCAATTTGCAAATACGTGTTATCCCGACCACACTCAAGAAGTGAAGTTATATTAATTATAATGAAATATACCTAAATATGATGAAAATATAGTACTTCTGTAACAAAATTATGGAAACTACAATAGAGAATAATGGAAAGCAGGCCACCCAGAACGCATTATATTAAATACCTAACCTAACATAACCAACTCTAGGTATCAAATATTTAATTAAAATATACCTGCATAGTAGTTTATCTCACTCAAGCTAAGCTGATTATCAAGAGCGCACACAGAAAAACCGGTTTTAAACAGATCAGACTTCTTTAGTGTGGTCGAGATAACAAGTAAGTACCAAATTTTTTTCTCAGATATATATTTAAACCCCAACAGAAGTATCCGCAAATAGGAGAGACGATATTTTTGCCACTGAAATGCCTTATTAATCAATTCCAGTTATTTTATATTTCCCTTGATTGACTATCGAAGCTGCATACTCACAACAACATTATCTGAAACCATATGACAATTACCTCATCTAGGTGATACCCAAGACAAGTCAAAAAATCCCCATAAATCCCAAAGCTCCTGATAGTTTTCAGTTCGTTAGCAGGAAAACGGCTTGAAAAAAGTATTTTTTTGGCATCTTGTACCCTCCTCCTCGGTAATTTCCTCTTAGCGTATGACATAAATGTTTTGACCAGCCATTTTATTCTGGGAGCAGTTTCTTCATTACCTTCTCTAAGTGATTCCCAAATCAAGTCAACAAATTCCCAAGCTAACACTCTTTTGGTTACCAAAGCACCCACCAGAGAAGAAGATATAAAAACACGCTTAATTCTGCGTACGACAACAACCTACGATGCTTTTGTATTTTATTGACCTACGACGCTTTTATGCCTCTTTCTAACCGAGTTTCATTTTTGTTTTCCATCTTGACAAGCCATTTCCTTTCTGTTCTTTTATTCGATCTTACACACAATTTTACACACACACACACACAAAAGGATGGAAAAGGAGAAACATGAGTACCAAGCCCGCCCTAAGATTCCAAGCTATCCCGCCTATACCACGCCTTTTAAATTTGAAAAAGAAATTACTTAAATACGTAATTATATATAATTCATGAGCTAAAAAGTCTTTTCGTGGTTGGCTGTTTTCCCACTCCCTAATCAAAATCCAGAGTATGACCCTGATGACACGTGTGCTTCCTATAGTCACGCTAAAGATAGTATCAAAGCGGTGTACACATGCATGCCCGGATTCACTTCCATGCCTAAGCAAGTGTCTGGCCAGGCATCCATGTCTAGGCAGCTCCCATCACATTCCCATACTTAATTCGTTACTTGGGTAATACAACCTGAAGACAAGCACCCAGTTCTACAGTTTAGAACACAGTCTCGAAATTGTAAATTCAGTCAACCCGGAAGCGGTAATGATCACCATCTTTCTAACCTGTGCTTAAATTTTAATCAAGCGACGTTAATGGGCATAGTTAGCTGTATGACCATGCTTAAACACAGATGACCGGATGATGATTTGAATAGGCAAATCGAGCAGATGACGAAACACCAGTGGGCCAATTCATGAAAATATTGGGAGGGGCAAAATACATTTTTCGAAATCTAGGGTGATATTTTGTAATGAAAATTCAAAAAAAAATATATTTTTTAATGAAAATACAGAAAAGGATATTTTCGAAATATAAGGGGGGGGGGTGTTCCCTGTTATCTGCGATTGGCACCAATGCTAAAGACAGATGAATCTAGAAAGAAATGCACGTGAAATTAAGAGACTAGCGGAATCAGGCCGTAAATATGGAGAAAATTACCAGGGGTTATCAAATATTATTTGCGGATAGTTGTCTATTTGCATTTAATGTACACAGCCCCCAGAGATTTTAAAGCTAGGCCAGTAAATTCTAGGTAATATTTCCTTTGCTAAGTGATAAAAATTTGGTTTCAGTGTCCAATTTTTCAACATGTTTTTCAAACTAACCCTACAGAACCGAATTACTCTAATGAGGCTATTTAGTCTATATGTACTGCAAAATTCAGTAAATAATAACCTCAATAATAGTCCTTGGACTACAATAAACTATCCACATAAATTATTATCCTCCATCTTTGTGAATTTCAAGACATTTCAAAGCAGATCCTAAATGTTTCTTTAGTAAATAATAACCAGGTTATTTAATTTTAATGATAGGTTATCTAATAGGGCTATTTAGTCCAAATGTACTGCACAATTCAGTAGGTAATAATCTCAGTAATAGGCCTTGGACTACAATCAACTATCTACATGAATTATTTTCCTCATATTTGACACTTCAAACCAAATCCTAAGAGATTTTAGTAATTAATAGACAGGTAATTTAATTCTAAAGCTTAGCCATAGACAGGTTATTTAGCTCCGGCAACATACCTTATGGAGTTAAAGCAACTGCAGTGATAATGAACAAATCTTCCTGCGAACTACTATAATCTGCATATTCATTAATTTCACGCATCTTTAAGTTTGTCTCGATTCTTCATTAAGAAAAACAATAAAAATAACACCTTTTTTTGGATTAGTGAAGAACTTGATAAGAAGGCTCACAAGATAATTCTTATCTGAGGCTTTGAATATTTATGTTTATGCGTAATCGATAGCTGATCAGGTGAGTAAAACTGCTTTGGAAAAATAGAAAAGTTAGTTTGGTATATAATAGAAAAATTTGGTATAATTTAGGCGCTGCATCCATTCCAGAAAGTTCCACTAATATAGGCCTAGGCCTAATAACCCAACTCACCTAGCCTACTTTCAATTCAGGCTACAGGAAATAATTTTGTTAATAGTTTTGACTCTATTGCTTGGTAGGCTGCAAATATTTCTGACAAAAAAATCTCCAATTACCTCTACAGGCTTTTTGCCAATTTTTTTTTATTAATCGCTTCCAATCCTTTTCCTTCCGGAATAGCCTATTGAACTTTAACGAGCTTAGAAAAATATTAGGCTACTGTTACTAGGGGAACAGATCATTTGATATGAATCTGTAGCCCAAATAAGGGTCTATGAATGCGATTCAGACTTCAGACTTCCACCTCTTTTCTACTTGCGTTGTTTAGCAGATTCTAGCCATGCTGAAGGGTTAGATGTAGAAGCTTGAGAAAACCTTTCTAAGCCATAACTTGGACACATAATTTATTAGGCTACTAAAAATTAAGGTACTTGGGCATTATATGGGCCTTTCTGAAAAGTCAAGTTTGGTTAATGCTAATGAAATAAAATGAAATAGGATGAATAGGCCTATATAATAGTTTAGAAACAAATTTGGGCTAGCCTGTATAGCCTATTTGCCCATTAGGGGGGGAGGGCAAATGTTATCATATATTAAATGCGTAACCTTACCGGGCCGCGGGACCGTCCCCCCCCCTAAAACCCCAAAACAAACCGGTCTCCTCTCGTATACGCTATAAAATCCCTTCTATCCGTGTATTACTAGCTATCGGTTAAAACGTCGAAAACAGGTTTTTCGTGACTGGTTTCCTTGTAAAGGCCCATATAGTGCCCAAGTACCAAAATTAATAGGCCTAGACCAAGCCTGTAGCCTACTGCAGTTTTATCATATCTTTTTCACTAAATAGCCCAACAAAAGAAGCTTTTCGATGATTCCTC